>NW_026610663.1:77782-197085 GCF_029499605.1 Hyla sarda
TCCCCAATAGACAGATTTACAGCTTTATTGCCCACAATGTATCTCAGATTGTTAGCTCCTGGGGATAATTTGGGTAGATACAGTCTGTGCACAGCGCAATGGTTTATGTTGGTGATACATAAATAACAGCAAATCAATGAATAGAAATATAGAAAAATCTGTGAAAATCTAAAATGTTTCTAATAAAGGTGAATTATGATCTGTGATCAGGATATCTGGAGCGTTATAACCTTATATCAGGACCGGACGCCTCCTCCTCTCTGGGGAGATATAATGATGATGTATCAGAGCAGTATCCAAACTCATAACAGAGAACAATAGATAATATTCACCTGTCCTACAGTCACCTCTCCTCTCCTGATGGGGCTAAGAACAGAGAACAATAGATTATATACACCTGTCCTACAGTCACCTCTCCCCTCCTGACATGACTGATAACAGAGAACAATAGATTGTATTCACCTGTCCTACAGTCACCTCTCCCCTCCTGACATGACTGATAACAGAGAACAATAGATATATTCACCTGTCCTACAGTCACCTCTCCTCTCCTGACATGACTGATAACAGGAATAATAGATATATTCACCTGTCCTACAGTCACCTCTCCTCTCCTGACATGGCTGATAACAGAGAACAATAGATTATATTCACCTGTCCTACAGTCACCTCTCCTCTCCTGACATGACTGATAACAGAGAACAATAGATATATTCACCTGTCCTACAGTCACCTCTCCCCTCCTGACATGGCTGTCTGATAACAGAGAACAATAGATATATTCACCTGTCCTACAGTCACCTCTCCTCTCCTGACATGACTGATAACAGGAATAATAGCATTGCAGTGTCGGTCAGATGTGATAGCAGTGATCAGTAGCAGACGGGGTGCGGGTTTATTTTGCTGACGTCTCTAGAAATACTGTGTTTGGACTTTGCACGTCCCAGGATTAAAAAACAAAGTTATAAATTGATCTAGTAAATCAACATCTGAGTATAAAGAAAAGAGAACGGAACAAGGTGTCATCTGCACCACCGGGACTCACAGGTCAGTGGGGGGGGGGGGGGGTTGTGGGGTCGGGATGAAAGGGTTATATGTCCCCCTTATGTCTCCCCCACACATAGACTTCTGCGTTAGTCCCCCTCACATAGACTTTCATGTAGCGGTCCTGCTGCTGGGTTGTTGCCCTCCTATGGCCTCCTCCACGTCTCCTGATGTACTGGCCTGTCTCCTGGTAGCACCTCCATGCTCTGGACACTACGCTGACAGACACAACAAACCTTCTTACCACAGCTCGCATTGATCTGCCATCCTGGATGAGCTGCATTACCTGAGCCACTTGTGTGGGTTGTAGACTCCGTCTCATGCTACCCCTAGAGGGAAAGCACCGCCAGCATTCAAAAGTGACCAAAACATCAGCCAGGAAGCATAGGAAATGAGAAGTGGTCTGTGGTCACCACCTGAAGAACCACTCCTTTATTGGGGGTGTCTTGCTAATTAATGCAAGAAAAAAATATATATCTCTGTGGGAGCTCTAAATAAATCAGAAAAACCTAATCCGAGGACATTGGGTTATGTGACAGGAACAGACAACGGAGCAATCCTATAGGCTAAGGGAAAAGACGCAAAAGGGAGTTCAGGAGATACAAAGGAAAGAGATTGGGGGAGATTTATCCAAACCCTGCAGAGGAGACGTTACCCATAGCAACCAATCAGATCACTGCTTTCATTTAGCAGAGGCCTTGTTGAAAATGAAAGCAGCGATCTGATTGGTTGCTATGGGTAACGTCTCCTCTGCACGGGTTTTGATAAATCTCCCCCATTGTGTCCAGTATAAAATCCCATTTATTTAAAGACTCTGAAGTGAGGTTTTCGGCAGGGCCCTTGCTTCAGACAACTCACACTATAGAAATTACCGTATTTTTGTATTTTCCGCCCTATAGGACGCACCGGCATATAACACGCACCCAATTCTAAAGGTGCAAAATCTAGAAAAGATAAGATTCTGAACCCAACAGTGGTCTTCAACCTGCGGACCTCCAGATGTTGCAAAACTACAACTCCCAGCATGTTGGTCTATACAGTATAGGTCAGTGTTTCCCAACCAGGGGTGTCTCCAGCTGTTGCAAAGCTACAACTCCCAACATATTGGACCATATAGTAGTATATAGTATAGGTTATTGTTTTCCAACCAGGGGTGCCTCCAGCTGTTGCAAAACTACAACTCCCAACATATTGGACCATATAGTAGTGAATAGTATAGGTCAGTGTTTCCCAACCAGGGGTGCCTCCAGCTGTTGCAAAACTACAACTCCCAGCATATTGGACTATATAGTAGTGTATAGTATAGAAAAATGTTTCCCAACCAGGGGTGCCTCCAGCTGTTGCAAAACTACATCTCCCAGCATGTTGGACTATATAGTAGTATATAATATAGGTTATTGTTTTCCAACCAGGGGTGCCTCCAGCTGTTGCAAAACTACAACTTCCAGTGTATTGGACTATATAGTAGAATATAGTATAGGTCAGTGTTTTCCATCCAGGGGTGCCTCCAGTTGTTGCAAAACTACAACTCCCAGCATGCCCGGACAGCCAACGGCTGTCCGGGCATGCTGGGAGTTGTAGCTTTGCAACATCTGGAGGTCCGCAGGTTGAAGACCACTGGTATAGGAGGTAATACTCACGTGTCCCCGCCGCTCCGGACCCGTCACCGTTGCCCTGGATGTCGCTCCATCGCAGTCGCCGCGTCCCCGGGGTGTTCCCCGACGCTCCGGATGTCTTCTTCCCCGGTATCCACGCTCTCCGACGCCGTCATCACGTCGCTACGCACGCGCTCCTATTGGATGACGGGACGGCGTGCGCGACGATGTGATGACGACGAAGGAGAGCGCCGGCCATGCAGGGGATCCCGGCACGGAGCAGACACCGAGGAGGCAGGTAAGGTCCCTCCCCGTGTCCTGTAAGCTGTTCGGGACGCCATAATTTCAACAGCCGGGTTAGTGTCACTTTCCCCTCAGACGTGGTGGTCAACTTTGATCGCCGCGTCTGAAGGGTTAATACAGGGCATTACTGCGATCGGTGATGTCCTGTATTAGCCGCGGGTCCCGGTTGTTGATGGCCGCAGGGACCGACCCGATAGATGTGTATTCGCCGTATAAGACGCAACAACTTTCCCCCCTCCCCCCTCCCCCCCAGTTTTGGGGAAGTAAAAGTGCGTCTTATACGGCAAAAAATGCGGTAATTCCTAAATAAGAATAAAAATACTCAGACATTTAATATATAAATGACAGTAAATCACAAGGGGGTTACACGTAGTATATGGGATACTGCGCTCTCGTCTGACGATTGCTTAGCCAGGGTTGTAAAGAGGTAAGTGATGTCACCAGTTCAAATGGTGTAGACGGTGATGTTAGACTTAAAGGGGTATTCCAGGCCAAAACTTTTTTTTATATATCAACTGGCTCCGGAAAGTTAAACAGATTTGTAAATTACTTCTATTAAAAAAATTTAATCCTTCCAATAGTTATTAGCTTCTGAAGTTGAGTTGTTATTTTCTGTCTAACTGCTCTCTGATGACTCACGTCCCGGGAGCTGTGCAGTTCCTATGGGGATATTCTCCCATCATGCACAGCTCCCGGGACGTGACATCATCATTGAGCAGTTAGACAGAAAACTTCAGAAGCTAATAACTATTGGAAGGATTAAGATTTTTTAATAGAAGTAATTTACAAATCTGTTTATCTTTCCGGAGCCAGTTGATATATATATAAAGGTTTTGCCTGGAATACCCCTTTAATCCTGTTTTGGTTTATAAATCCAAGCTAAGAGGGTTTTTCTGCAGCGCTGGAGACTCACTGTTTTGAGCCCACTGAGCCCTGTCTGCGCAGGGTAGATGGAAGACAGCGGGTGTCAGCGCTTAGGCATAGACCTCTATACCCCGGCGTCACGGGGACACTGTACAAGAGGGGGATGTGGCGGCACAATGTGATCAGTTGGTAGGTTTTGCGGAGTCAATCGAAAGAGCGGAGCGGCATTGCAGATAATCCGGCCCTGTGTCTCTCTACCCTGACGGCACGGGGAAGGATGTGAGAGTGCAGTGGAGATCTGGTGCTGTTGATCACTTGCCGGCAATAGGTTTAAAGGGGAACTCCGGCGAAAAACTTTTTTTTTTTTTTTTAAATCAACTGGTGCCAGAAAGTTAAACAGATTTGTAAATGACTTCTATTAAAAAATCTTAATCCTTCCTGTACTTATTAGCTGCTGAATACTACAGTGGAAATTCTTTTCTTTTTGAAACACAGAGCTCTCTGCTGACATCATGACCACAGTGCTCTCTGCTGACATCTCTGTCCATTATAGGAACTGTCCGGAACAGCATATGTTTGCTATGGAGATTTCCTTTTACTCTGGACAGTTCTTAAAATGGACAGAGATGTCAGCAGAGAGCACTGTGCTCGTGATGTCAGCAGAGAGCTCCGCGTTTCAAAAAGAAAAGAATTTCCACTGTAGTATTCAGCAGCTAATAAGTACTGGAAGGATTAAGATTTTTTTTTAATAGAAGTAATTTACAAATCTGTTTAACTTTCTAGCACCAGTTGATTAAAAAAAAAAAAAAAGTTTTTCACCGGAGTACTCCTTTAAGCTGCGTGTCATTGGCTCTGCTGGGGCAGTGGCGGATTCCCAATACTTGTGCAGGTAAAGCCTTAAAACAGACGCGTTTCGGGGAGCCTTGTCCTCTTTTTCAATGGTGCAAATAAAAGAGTGAATGGACATGGTTGAAAACTACAGCCTCATATAGCAGGTTTGGAAGACATCATTCAATTACACTGTAACACCCGGTTTTTGGGATTTCTATCCCGGGGATAATTAGACTGATTTGAGTTCTCTGTGATTGATTGGACACAAAGACATGAAGAAAAGATGGAAAAAGATAAGAAGAGGAAGAAAGGGAAAGATAAGAATTGTGTACAGAGAAGTTAGATGGAATATAGAGATGGGTTAAAAGAAACTGATCGAAGATATCAAAAGGTTATAACCTATATAATGCAATAAAATACCAATAAATATGTATCTAGCTCAATAGGGCAAAATGTGTTTATGAAAAGGATCTGTATAGGAAATTAGCTGGAAGGGGGTTAGCTACAGATTCATTGGTAGGCAAACTCTATATGTTTCATTCGTAATAGGGGGGGATTAAAGGGTTATCCAGGAAAACTTTTTTTTATATATCAACTGGCTCCAGAAAGTTAAACAGATTTGTAAATTACTTCTATTAAAAAATCTTAATCCTTTCAATAATTATCAGCTGCTGAAGTTGAGTTGTTGTTTTCTGTCTGGAAACAGTGCTCTCTGCTGACATCTCTGCTTGTCTCGGGAACTGCACAGAGTAGAAGAGGTTTTCTATGGGGATTTGCTTCTAAACTGGGCGGTTCCCGAGACAGGTGTCATCAGAGAGCACTTAGACAGAAAAGAACAACTCAACTTCAGAAGCTCATAAGTACTGAAAGGATTAAGATTTTTTAATAGAAGTCATTTACAAATCTGTTTAACTTTCTGGAGTCAGTTGAGATATATATATATATATATATATATATATATATAAGTTTTTTATGATGACAGGGGGATGATGAAGGGGGATGGGGATGATGACAAGGGGATGATGAAGGGGGGGTGTGGGATGATGAAAAGGGGATGATGAAGGGGGGTGGGGATGATGATAAGGGGATGATGACAGGTGATGATGATGAGGGTCTGGATGATGACAGGCGGTGATGATGATGAGGATGTTAATGACGGGGTCTGGATGATGACGGGGGTCTGGATGATGACAGAGGGGGATGATGTATTTCCCACCCTAGGCTTATACTCGAGTCAATAACTTTTCCTGGGATTTTGGGGTGAAATTAGGGGCCTCGGCTTATACTCGAGTATATACGGCATGTGCAGGAGACTATAGTATAATGTGATATTGTATTGTGGAGTTTTGTAGATGTTCAGTGTGTAGGAAACGTACAATGAAGAAATATATATATGTATAAAATATAAGTGAGAGATATAATATAAAATATAATAATATAATAATATGAAAATAATATGAAAAATTAGACATTTTAAAACATTTTAAAGAAATTTTTTTTTCTTGGTAATTGCCTATAATTTCCACGTGTTGTCTGTTCCATGTGAAATTGATTGTCAATCAGTGTTCTTCCTGAGTGGACAGTGGGATCTCACACAAGTGTCAGTGACTTGGAGTTACATTGTGTTGGTTAGTGTTACCTTTAGTTTTTTGAGCAGTGTATATTCAATATACCTCTAAATGTAATGCACCCTACATGTGGCCCCCTCATGACATCATAGCCCGCCCCCTCATGACGTCAAAGCCCGCCCCTCATGACGTCATAGCCCGCCTCCTCATGATGTCATAGCCCGCCCCCTCATGACTTCATAGCCCGCCCCCTCATGACGTCATAGCCCGCCCCCTCATGACCTCATAGCCCGCCTCCTCATGATGTCATAGCTCGCCCCCTCATGACTTCCTAGCCCGCCCCCTCATGACTTCATAGCCCGCCCCCTCATGACGGCATAGCCCGCCCCCTCATGACGTCATAGCCCGCCCCCTCATGACGTCATAGCCCGCCTCCTCATGATGTCATAGTCCGCCCCCTCATGACTTCCTAGCCCGCCCCCTCATGACTTCATAGCCCGCCCCCTCATGACGGCATAGCCCGCCCCCTCATGACGTCATAGCCCGCCTCCTCATGATGTCATAGCCCGCCCCCTCATGATGTCATAGCCCACCCCCTCATGACTTCATAGCCCGCCCCCTCATGACATCATGCCCCCTCCCATAGACTTGCATTGAGGAGGTGGGGTGTGATGTCATGAGGGGGCGGGGCTATGACGTCACGAACTCCCAGCGCCGGCTCCAGCTTTCAGAACCACCTGGAGATGGAAGGTTCAGAGACCTTCACATCTCCATTGTGTCACTGGAAGGGGGAAAGTAGGTAGAGTAACCTAAAGGGGTATTCCGGCCATAGACATCTTATTCCCTATCCGAAGGATAGGGGATAAGATTTCTGATTATTGGGGACCCACCGCTGGGACCCCCGCGATCTCTGTGCAGCACACACATTCTATGCCGGGCCACTGCTCCAGTCTCGGAAACCTCTGTGTTTGGAGACGTGGAGACGACTGGAGACGTGGAGACGACTAGAGACGACTGGAGACGACTGGAGACGACTGGAGACGTGGAGACGACTGATGTCACGCCACACCCCCTCCCATAGACATGAGGCTTAGAATACAAGATCACTCAATCAGCTTAGAAACAGCAGCTAAACAGACAGTAATACAACACATGGAAGCCTTAGATACACTCCTCAAGGCACTGTATCTTACATGAACGGCTTAGATACACCTACTAGGTAGGTGGTGAATTTAAAGGAGCTCAACATGTAAAATATCACACAGGATGAGATACAAACATGGCAGCTCGGATACACGGCTCGTTTAGAGGGGAGAGCGACATCTAGTGGCAGAACTGTGTCGGTGCAAGGTGAGGAATCCCGACACATTCACTACAGGTACAGGAGCCGTGTGCACACTGTGCTGCCTGAGCGGCTGAAGATCCAGGGCTCTGCAAGAAACAGAGGCCGAGGAGCGCGGCGGGGTCAAAGGGCAGCTGCCTGGGCCCCTCAGAAATGACTGCGCCTGGGGCCCTGAATTAAAGACGACCTGATTACCGAAAAGCGTCCCCGTCTGTGTTCATTCTATGTGACCATGTGATCATTATGTCCTATCAGAGAAGACACCAGAACCATGTGATCATTATGTCCCCTCAGAGAAGACACCAGAACCATGTGATCATTATGTCCTCTCAGAGAAGACACCAGAACCATGTGATCATTATGTCCCCTCAGAGAAGACACCAGAACCATGTTCTCCTTATGTCCTCTCAGAGAAGACACCAGAACCATGTGATCCTTATGTCCTCTCAGAGAAGACAACAGAACCATGTGATCATTATGTCCCCTCAGAGAAGACAACAGAACCATGTGATCATTATGTCCTCTCAGAGAAGACAACAGAACCATGTGACCCTTATGTCCCCTCAGAGAAGACACCAGAACCATGTGATCATTATGTCCCCTCAGAGAAGACACCAGAACCATGTGACCCTTATGTCCCCTCAGAGAAGACACCAGAACCATGTGATCATTATGTCCTCTCAGAGAAGACCCCAGAACCATGTGATCATTATGTCCCCTCAGAGAAGACACCAGAACCATGTGATCATTATGTCCCCTCAGAGAAGACACTAGAACCATGTGATCATTATGTCCTCTCAGAGAAGACACCAGAACCATGTGATCATTATGTCCCCTCAGAGAAGACACAAGAACCATGTGATCCTTATGTCTCCTCATAGAAGATACCAGAACCATGTGATCCTTGTGTCCCCTCAGAGAAGACACCAGAACCATGTGATCATTATGTCCCCTCAGAGAAGACACTAGAACCATGTGATCATTATGTCCCCTCAGAGAAGACACCAGAACCATGTGATCATTATGTCCCCTCAGAGAAGACACTAGAACCATGTGATCATTATGTCCCCTCAGAGAAGACACCAGAACCCTGTGATCCTTATGTCCCCTCAGAGAATACACCAGAACCATGTGATCATTATGTCCCCTCAGAGAAGACACCAGAACCATGTGATCATTCTGTCCCCTCAGAGAAGACACCAGAACCATGTGATCCTTATGTCCCCTCAGAGAAGACACCAGAACCATGTGATCCTTATGTCCCCTCAGAGAAGACACCAGAACCATGTGATCCTTATGTCCCCTCAGAGAAGACACCAGAACCATGTGCTCCTTATGTCCTCTGAGAGAAGACACCAGAACCATGTGATCCTTATGTCCCCTCAGAGAAGACACCAGAACCATGTGATCATTATGTCCCCTCAGAGAAGACACCAGAACCATGTGATCATTATGTCCCCTCAGAGAAGACACCAGAACCATGTGATCCTTGTCTCCTCAGAGAAGACCCCAGAACCATGTGATCCTTATGTCCCCTCAGAGAAGACACCAGAACCATGTGATCATTATGTCCCCTCAGAGAAGACACCAGAACCATGTGATCATTATGTCCCCTCAGAGAAGACACCAAAACCATGTGATCATTATTTCCCCTCAGAGAAGACACCAGAACCATGTGACCCTTATTTCCTCTCAGAGAAGACACCAGAACCATGTGATCATTATGTCCCCTCAGAGAAGACACCAGAACCATGTGATCATTATGTCCTATCAGAGAAGACACCAGAACCATGTGATCATTATGTCCCCTCAGAGAAGACACCAGAACCATGTGATCATTATGTCCTATCAGAGAAGACACCAGAGCCATGTGATCATTATGTCCTCTCAGAGAAGACACCAGAACCATGTGATCATTATGTCTCCTCAGAGAAGACACCAGGACCATGTGATCATTATGTCCCCTCAGAGAAGACACCAGAACCATGTGATCATTATGTCTCCTCAGAGAAGACACCAGGACCATGTGATCATTATGTCCCCTCAGAGAAGACACAGAACCATGTGATCCCTATGTCCCCTCAGAGAAGACACCAGAACCATGTGATCATTATGTCCATCAGAGAAGACACCAGAACCATGTGATCATTATGTCCCCTCAGAGAAGACCCCAGAACCATGTGATCATTATGTCCCCTTAGAGAAGACACCAAAACCATGTGATCATTATTTCCCCTCAGAGAAGACACCAGAACCATGTGACCCTTATTTCCTCTCAGAGAAGACACCAGAACCATGTGATCATTATGTCCCCTCAGAGAAGACACCAGAACCATGTGATCATTATGTCCCCTCAGAGAAGACACCAGAACCATGTGATCATTATGTCCCCTCAGAGAAGACACCAGAACCATGTGATCATTATGTCCTATCAGAGAAGACACCAGAGCCATGTGATCATTATGTCCTCTCAGAGAAGACACCAGAACCATGTGATCATTATGTCTCCTCAGAGAAAACATCAGAACCATGTGATCATTATGTCTCCTCAGAGAAGACACCAGGACCATGTGATCATTATGTCCCCTCAGAGAAGACACCAGAACCATGTGATCCTTATGTCCTCTCAGAGAAGACACCAGAACCATGTGATCATTATGTCTCCTCAGAGAAAACATCAGAACCATGTGATCATTATGTCTCCTCAGAGAAGACACCAGGACCATGTGATCATTATGTCCCCTCAGAGAAGACACAGAACCATGTGATCCCTATGTCCCCTCAGAGAAGACACCAGAACCATGTGATCATTATGTCCATCAGAGAAGACACCAGAACCATGTGATCATTATGTCCCCTCAGAGAAGACCCCAGAACCATGTGATCATTATGTCCCCTTAGAGAAGACACCAGAACCATGTGATCATTATGTCCCCTCAGAGAAGACAACAGAACCATGTGACCATTATGTCCCCTCAGAGAAAACACCAGAACCATGTGATCATTATGTCTCCTCAGAGAAGACACCAGAACCATGTGATCATTATGTCCTCTCAGAGAAGACACCAGAACCGTGTGATCATTATGTTCTCTCAGAGAAGACCCCAGAACCATGTGATCATTATGTCCCCTCAGAGAAGACACCAGAACCATGTGATCATTATGTCTCCTCAGAGAAGACACCAGAACCATGTGATCATTATGTCCTCTCAGAGAAGACCCCAGAACCATGTGATCATTATGTCCTCTCAGAGAAGACACCAGAACCATGTGATCCTTATGTCTCCTCAGAGAAGATACCAGAACCATGTGATCATTATGTCCTCTCAGAGAAGACCCCAGAACCATGTGATCATTATGTCCTCTCAGAGAAGACACCAGAACCATGTGATCCTTATGTCCCCTCAGAGAAGATACCAGAACCATGTGATCATTATGTCCTCTCAGAGAAGACAACAGACCCATGTGATCATTATGTCCCCTCAGAGAAGATACCAGAACCATGTGATCATTATGTCTCCTCAGAGAAGACACATGAACCATGTGATCCTTATGTCCCCTCAGAGAAGATACCAGAACCATGTGATCATTATGTCCTCTCAGAGAAGACACCAGAACCATGTGATCATTATGTCCCTTCAGAGAAGATACCAGAACCATGTGATCATTATGTCCCTTCAGAGAAGATACCAGAACCATGTGATCATTATGTCCCTTCAGAGAAGATACCAGAACCATGTGATCCTTATGTCCCTTCAGAGAAGATACCAGAACCATGTAATCCTTATGTCCCCTCAGAGAAGACAGCAGAACCATGTGATCATTATGTCCTCTCAGAGAAGACACCAGAACCATGTGATCATTATGTCCTCTCAGAGAAGACACCAGAACCATGTGATCATTATGTCCCCTCAGAGAAGACACCAGAACCATGTTCTCCTTATGTCCTCTCAGAGAAGACACCAGAACCATGTGATCCTTATGTCCTCTCAGAGAAGACAACAGAACCATGTGATCATTATGTCCCCTCAGAGAAGACAACAGAACCATGTGATCATTATGTCCTCTCAGAGAAGACAACAGAACCATGTGACCCTTATGTCCCCTCAGAGAAGACACCAGAACCATGTGATCATTATGTCCCCTCAGAGAAGACACCAGAACCATGTGACCCTTATGTCCCCTCAGAGAAGACACCAGAACCATGTGATCATTATGTCCTCTCAGAGAAGACCCCAGAACCATGTGATCATTATGTCCCCTCAGAGAAGACACCAGAACCATGTGATCATTATGTCCCCTCAGAGAAGACACTAGAACCATGTGATCATTATGTCCTCTCAGAGAAGACACCAGAACCATGTGATCATTATGTCCCCTCAGAGAAGACACAAGAACCATGTGATCCTTATGTCTCCTCATAGAAGATACCAGAACCATGTGATCCTTGTGTCCCCTCAGAGAAGACACCAGAACCATGTGATCATTATGTCCCCTCAGAGAAGACACTAGAACCATGTGATCATTATGTCCCCTCAGAGAAGACACCAGAACCATGTGATCATTATGTCCCCTCAGAGAAGACACTAGAACCATGTGATCATTATGTCCCCTCAGAGAAGACACCAGAACCCTGTGATCCTTATGTCCCCTCAGAGAATACACCAGAACCATGTGATCATTATGTCCCCTCAGAGAAGACACCAGAACCATGTGATCATTCTGTCCCCTCAGAGAAGACACCAGAACCATGTGATCCTTATGTCCCCTCAGAGAAGACACCAGAACCATGTGATCCTTATGTCCCCTCAGAGAAGACACCAGAACCATGTGATCCTTATGTCCCCTCAGAGAAGACACCAGAACCATGTGCTCCTTATGTCCTCTGAGAGAAGACACCAGAACCATGTGATCCTTATGTCCCCTCAGAGAAGACACCAGAACCATGTGATCATTATGTCCTCTCAGAGAAGACACTAGAACCATGTGATCATTATGTCCTCTCAGAGAAGACACCAGAACCATGTGATCATTATGTCCCCTCAGAGAAGACACAAGAACCATGTGATCCTTATGTCTCCTCATAGAAGATACCAGAACCATGTGATCCTTGTGTCCCCTCAGAGAAGACACCAGAACCATGTGATCATTATGTCCCCTCAGAGAAGACACTAGAACCATGTGATCATTATGTCCCCTCAGAGAAGACACCAGAACCATGTGATCATTATGTCCCCTCAGAGAAGACACTAGAACCATGTGATCATTATGTCCCCTCAGAGAAGACACCAGAACCCTGTGATCCTTATGTCCCCTCAGAGAATACACCAGAACCATGTGATCATTATGTCCCCTCAGAGAAGACACCAGAACCATGTGATCATTCTGTCCCCTCAGAGAAGACACCAGAACCATGTGATCCTTATGTCCCCTCAGAGAAGACACCAGAACCATGTGATCCTTATGTCCCCTCAGAGAAGACACCAGAACCATGTGATCCTTATGTCCCCTCAGAGAAGACACCAGAACCATGTGCTCCTTATGTCCTCTGAGAGAAGACACCAGAACCATGTGATCCTTATGTCCCCTCAGAGAAGACACCAGAACCATGTGATCATTATGTCCTCTCAGAGAAGACACCAGAACCATGTGATCATTATGTCCTCTCAGAGAAGACACCAGAACCATGTGATCATTATGTCCCCTCAGAGAAGACACCAGAACCATGTTCTCCTTATGTCCTCTCAGAGAAGACACCAGAACCATGTGATCCTTATGTCCTCTCAGAGAAGACAACAGAACCATGTGATCATTATGTCCCCTCAGAGAAGACAACAGAACCATGTGATCATTATGTCCTCTCAGAGAAGACAACAGAACCATGTGACCCTTATGTCCCCTCAGAGAAGACACCAGAACCATGTGATCATTATGTCCCCTCAGAGAAGACACCAGAACCATGTGACCCTTATGTCCCCTCAGAGAAGACACCAGAACCATGTGATCATTATGTCCTCTCAGAGAAGACCCCAGAACCATGTGATCATTATGTCCCCTCAGAGAAGACACCAGAACCATGTGATCATTATGTCCCCTCAGAGAAGACACTAGAACCATGTGATCATTATGTCCTCTCAGAGAAGACACCAGAACCATGTGATCATTATGTCCCCTCAGAGAAGACACAAGAACCATGTGATCCTTATGTCTCCTCATAGAAGATACCAGAACCATGTGATCCTTGTGTCCCCTCAGAGAAGACACCAGAACCATGTGATCATTATGTCCCCTCAGAGAAGACACTAGAACCATGTGATCATTATGTCCCCTCAGAGAAGACACCAGAACCATGTGATCATTATGTCCCCTCAGAGAAGACACTAGAACCATGTGATCATTATGTCCCCTCAGAGAAGACACCAGAACCCTGTGATCCTTATGTCCCCTCAGAGAATACACCAGAACCATGTGATCATTATGTCCCCTCAGAGAAGACACCAGAACCATGTGATCATTCTGTCCCCTCAGAGAAGACACCAGAACCATGTGATCCTTATGTCCCCTCAGAGAAGACACCAGAACCATGTGATCCTTATGTCCCCTCAGAGAAGACACCAGAACCATGTGATCCTTATGTCCCCTCAGAGAAGACACCAGAACCATGTGCTCCTTATGTCCTCTGAGAGAAGACACCAGAACCATGTGATCCTTATGTCCCCTCAGAGAAGACACCAGAACCATGTGATCATTATGTCCCCTCAGAGAAGACACCAGAACCATGTGATCATTATGTCCCCTCAGAGAAGACACCAGAACCATGTGATCCTTGTCTCCTCAGAGAAGACCCCAGAACCATGTGATCCTTATGTCCCCTCAGAGAAGACACCAGAACCATGTGATCATTATGTCCCCTCAGAGAAGACACCAGAACCATGTGATCATTATGTCCCCTCAGAGAAGACACCAAAACCATGTGATCATTATTTCCCCTCAGAGAAGACACCAGAACCATGTGACCCTTATTTCCTCTCAGAGAAGACACCAGAACCATGTGATCATTATGTCCCCTCAGAGAAGACACCAGAACCATGTGATCATTATGTCCTATCAGAGAAGACACCAGAACCATGTGATCATTATGTCCCCTCAGAGAAGACACCAGAACCATGTGATCATTATGTCCTATCAGAGAAGACACCAGAGCCATGTGATCATTATGTCCTCTCAGAGAAGACACCAGAACCATGTGATCATTATGTCTCCTCAGAGAAGACACCAGGACCATGTGATCATTATGTCCCCTCAGAGAAGACACCAGAACCATGTGATCCTTATGTCCTCTCAGAGAAGACACCAGAACCATGTGATCATTATGTCTCCTCAGAGAAAACATCAGAACCATGTGATCATTATGTCTCCTCAGAGAAGACACCAGGACCATGTGATCATTATGTCCCCTCAGAGAAGACACAGAACCATGTGATCCCTATGTCCCCTCAGAGAAGACACCAGAACCATGTGATCATTATGTCCATCAGAGAAGACACCAGAACCATGTGATCATTATGTCCCCTCAGAGAAGACCCCAGAACCATGTGATCATTATGTCCCCTTAGAGAAGACACCAAAACCATGTGATCATTATTTCCCCTCAGAGAAGACACCAGAACCATGTGACCCTTATTTCCTCTCAGAGAAGACACCAGAACCATGTGATCATTATGTCCCCTCAGAGAAGACACCAGAACCATGTGATCATTATGTCCTATCAGAGAAGACACCAGAACCATGTGATCATTATGTCCCCTCAGAGAAGACACCAGAACCATGTGATCATTATGTCCTATCAGAGAAGACACCAGAGCCATGTGATCATTATGTCCTCTCAGAGAAGACACCAGAACCATGTGATCATTATGTCTCCTCAGAGAAAACATCAGAACCATGTGATCATTATGTCTCCTCAGAGAAGACACCAGGACCATGTGATCATTATGTCCCCTCAGAGAAGACACCAGAACCATGTGATCCTTATGTCCTCTCAGAGAAGACACCAGAACCATGTGATCATTATGTCTCCTCAGAGAAAACATCAGAACCATGTGATCATTATGTCTCCTCAGAGAAGACACCAGGACCATGTGATCATTATGTCCCCTCAGAGAAGACACAGAACCATGTGATCCCTATGTCCCCTCAGAGAAGACACCAGAACCATGTGATCATTATGTCCATCAGAGAAGACACCAGAACCATGTGATCATTATGTCCCCTCAGAGAAGACCCCAGAACCATGTGATCATTATGTCCCCTTAGAGAAGACACCAGAACCATGTGATCATTATGTCCCCTCAGAGAAGACAACAGAACCATGTGACCATTATGTCCCCTCAGAGAAAACACCAGAACCATGTGATCATTATGTCTCCTCAGAGAAGACACCAGAACCATGTGATCATTATGTCCTCTCAGAGAAGACACCAGAACCGTGTGATCATTATGTTCTCTCAGAGAAGACCCCAGAACCATGTGATCATTATGTCCCCTCAGAGAAGACACCAGAACCATGTGATCATTATGTCTCCTCAGAGAAGACACCAGAACCATGTGATCATTATGTCCTCTCAGAGAAGACCCCAGAACCATGTGATCATTATGTCCTCTCAGAGAAGACACCAGAACCATGTGATCCTTATGTCTCCTCAGAGAAGATACCAGAACCATGTGATCATTATGTCCTCTCAGAGAAGACCCCAGAACCATGTGATCATTATGTCCTCTCAGAGAAGACACCAGAACCATGTGATCCTTATGTCCCCTCAGAGAAGATACCAGAACCATGTGATCATTATGTCCTCTCAGAGAAGACAACAGACCCATGTGATCATTATGTCCCCTCAGAGAAGATACCAGAACCATGTGATCATTATGTCTCCTCAGAGAAGACACCAGAACCATGTGATCCTTATGTCCCCTCAGAGAAGATACCAGAACCATGTGATCATTATGTCCTCTCAGAGAAGACACCAGAACCATGTGATCATTATGTCCCTTCAGAGAAGATACCAGAACCATGTGATCATTATGTCCCTTCAGAGAAGATACCAGAACCATGTGATCATTATGTCCCTTCAGAGAAGATACCAGAACCATGTGATCCTTATGTCCCTTCAGAGAAGATACCAGAACCATGTAATCCTTATGTCCCCTCAGAGAAGACAGCAGAACCATGTGATCATTATGTCCATCAGAGAAGACCCCAGAACCATGTGATCCTTATGTTCCCTCAGAGAAGATACCAGAACCATGTGATCCTTATGTTCCCTCAGAGAAGATACCAGAACCATGTAATCATTATGTCCTCTCAGAGAAGACACCAGAACCATGTGATCATTATGTCTCCACAGAGAAGATACCAGAACCATGTGATCATTATGTCCCCTGAGAGAAGATACCAGAACCATGTGATCATTATGTCCTCTCAGAGAAGACCCCAGAACCATGTAATCCTTATGTCCCCTCAGAGAAGACAGCAGAACCATGTGATCATTATGTCCCCTCAGAGAAGACCCCAGAACCATGTGATCATTATGTCCTCTCAGAGAAGACACCAGAACCATGTGATCATTATGTCCTCTCAGAGAAGACACCAGAACCATGTGATCATTATGTCCCCTCAGAGAAGACACCAGAACCATGTGATCATTATGTCCTCTCAGAGAAGACACCAGAACCATGTGATCATTATGTCCTCTCAGAGAAGACACCAGAACCATGTGATCATTATGTCCCCTCAGAGAAGACACCAGAACCATGTGATCATTATGTCCCCTCATAGAAGACAACAGAACCATGTGATCATTATGTCCTCTCAGAGAAGACACCAGGACCATGTGATCATTATGTCCCCTCAGAGAAGACACCAGAACCATGTGATCATTATGTCCCCTCAGAGAAGACCCCAGAACCATGTGATCCTTATGTCCCCTCAGAGAAGACACCAGAACTATGTGATCATTATGTCCCCTCAGAGAAGACCCCAGAACCATGTGATCCTTATGTCCCCTCAGAGAAGACACCAGAACCATGTGATCATTATGTCCCCTCAGAGAAGACCCCAGAACCATGTGATCCTTATGTCCCCTCAGAGAAGACACCAGAACCATGTGATCATTATGTCCCCTCAGAGAAGACACCAGAACCATGTGATCATTATGTCCCCTCAGAGAAGACACCAGAACCATGTGATCATTATGTCCCCTCAGAGAAGACACCAGAACCATGTGATCATTATGTTTCCTCAGAGAAGACACCAGAACCATGTGATCCTTATGTCCCCTCAGAGAAGACACCAGAACCATGTGATCATTATGTTTCCTCAGAGAAGACACCAGAACCATGTGATCCTTATGTCCCCTCAGAGAAGACACCAGAACCATGTGATCATTATGTTTCCTCAGAGAAGACACCAGAACCATGTGATCCTTATGTCCCCTCAGAGAAGACACCAGAACCATGTGACCATTATGTCCCCTCAGAGAAGACACCAGAACCATGTGATCATTATGTCCTCTCAGAGAAGACACCAGAACCATGTGATCACTATGTCTCCTCAGAGAAGACACCAGAACCATGTGATCATTATGTCCCCTCAGAGAAGACACCAGAACCATGTGATCACTATGTCTCCTCAGAGAAGACACCAGAACCATGTGATCCTTATGTCCCCTCAGAGAAGACACCAGAACCATGTGATCCTTATGTCCCCTCATAGAAGACACCAGAACCATGTGATCATTATGTCCCCTCAGAGAAGACCCCAGAACCATGTGATCCTTATGTCCCCTCAGAGAAGACACCAGAACCATGTGATCATTATGTCCCCTCAGAGAAGACACCAGAACCATGTGATCATTATGTCCCCTCAGAGAAGACACCAGAACCATGTGATCATTATGTCCCCTCAGAGAAGACACCAGAACCATGTGATCCTTATGTCCTCTCAGAGAAGACACCAGGACCATGTGATCATTATGTTTCCTCAGAGAAGACACCAGAACCATGTGATCCTTATGTCCCCTCAGAGAAGACACCAGAACCATGTGATCATTATGTTTCCTCAGAGAAGACACCAGAACCATGTGATCATTATGTCCCCTCAGAGAAGACACCAGAACCATGTGATCATTATGTTTCCTCAGAGAAGACACCAGAACCATGTGATCATTATGTCCCCTCAGAGAAGACACCAGAACCATGTGATCATTATGTCTCCTCAGAGAAGACACCAGAACCATGTGATCATTATGTCCTCTCAGAGAAGACACCAGAACCATGTGATCACTATGTCTCCTCAGAGAAGACACCAGAACCATGTGATCATTATGTCCCCTCAGAGAAGACCCCAGAACCATGTGATCATTATGTCCCCTCAGAGAAGACACCAGAACCATGTGATCATTATGTCTCCTCAGAGAAGACACCAGAACCATGTGATCCTTATGTCCCCTCAGAGAAGACACCAGAACCATGTGATCACTATGTCTCCTCAGAGAAGACACCAGAACCATGTGATCCTTATGTCCCCTCATAGAAGACAATTTCTTTACAATACTGGAAATAAGTGGGTGACACCAACCCTAGCATACTGGGAGTTGTAGTTTTGCAACAGCTGGAGGCACCCTGGTTGTGAGTCTCTGGGTCTGTAGAGTTGGAAGGAGACATCTGACAATTCCTGCTGCTCCGTGGCGGTGATTTTCGGGATTATGTTCCGTTTTCTCACGTTGCAGCTGAATCAGGTTTTCTAGATATTTGTTGACTCTTTCCGGGAAGGAGAATATAAAGTTCTGTTCTTCTGATTTCCGAGAGCTGCTTTGCATTTCCTTCTCAGAATTCCTGGCGGAGTCTCCACGCGCCTTTTTTGGCGCATTCCTCGCGGAGAAACATTGTCCCTGTCTGAATATAAACAGATTGCAGCGTTAAATCAAAGATTACAACAAAGGGGAAGATTTATCAAACTGTGTAAGAGAAAAAATAAAGGGAGAGATTCATCAAAACCCGTGCAGAGGAAAACTTGCCCAGTTGCCCATAGCAACCAATCAGATCGCTACTTTCATTTTTAGGAAGGCCTGTGAAAAAATGAAAGAAGCGACCTGATTGGTTGCTATGGGCAACTGGGCAAGTTTTCCTCTGCACAGGATTTGATAAATCTAACCCAAAGTGATTTTCACCAATCACAGCTCAGCTTTCACTTTACCAGAACTCCTTATCTGAGCTGTGATTGGTCGCTGGGGGAAAATCCTCTATTTTTTCTCTTACACAGTTTGATAAATTTTCTCTATAGGTGATCACATACAGTTACATCAGGTGACGTCTTCTCTATAGGTGATCACATACAGTTACATCAGGTGACGTCTTCTCTATAGGTGATCACATACAGTTACATCAGGTGACGTCTTCTCTATAGGTGATCACATACAGTTACATCAGGTGACGTCTTCTCTATAGGTGATCACATACAGTTACATCAGGTGACGTCTTCTCTATAGGTGATCACATACAGTTACATCAGGTGACGTCTTCTCTATAGGTGATCACATACAGTTACATCAGGTGACGTCTTCTCTATAGGTGATCACATACAGTTACATCAGGTGACGTCTTCTCTATAGGTGATCACATACAGTTACATCAGGTGACGTCTTCTCTATAGGTGATCACATACAGTTACATCAGGTGACGTCTTCTCTATAGGTGATCACATACAGTTACATCAGGTGACGTCTTCTCTATAGGTGATCACATACAGTTATATCAGGTGACGTCTTCTCTATAGGTGATCACATACAGTTACATCAGGTGACTTCTTCTCTATAGATGATCACATACAGTTATATCAGGTGACGTCTTCCCTATAGGTGATCACATACAGTTACATCAGGTGACGTCTTCTCTATAGGTGATCACATACAGTTACATCAGGTGACATCTTCTCTATAGGTGATCACATACAGTTACATTAGGTGACTTCTTCTCTATAGATGATCACATACAGTTATATCAGGTGACGTTTTCCCTATAGATGATCACATACAGTTATATCAGGTGACGTCTCCTCTATAGGTGATCACATACAGTTATATCAGGTGACGTCTTCCCTATAGGTGATCACATACAGTTATATCAGGAGACGTCTTCTCTATAGGTGATCACATACAGTTACATCAGGTGACGTCTTCTCTATAGGTGATCACATACAGTTATATCAGGTGACGTCTCCTCTATAGGTGATCACATACAGTTACATCAGGTGACGTCTTCTCTATAGGTGATCACATACAGTTACATCAGGTGACGTCTTCTCTATAGGTGATCACATACAGTTACATCAGGAGACGTCTTCTCTATAGGTGATCACATACAGTTACATCAGGAGACGTCTTCTCTATAGGTGATCACATACAGTTACATCAGGTGACATCTTCTCTATAGGTGATCACATACAGTTATATCAGGTGACGTCTTCTCTATAGGTGATCACATACAGTTACATCAGGTGACGTCTTCTCTATAGGTGATCACATACAGTTACATCAGGTGACGTCTTCTCTATAGGTGATCACATACAGTTACATCAGGTGACGTCTTCTCTATAGGTGATCACATACAGTTACATCAGGTGACATCTTCTCTATAGGTGATCACATACAGTTATATCAGGTGACGTCTTCTCTATAGGTGATCACATACAGTTACATCAGGTGACGTCTTCTCTATAGGTGATCACATACAGTTACATCAGGTGACATCTTCTCTATAGGTGATCACATACAGTTACATCAGGTGACGTCTTCTCTATAGGTGATCACATACAGTTACATCAGGTGACGTCTTCTCTATAGGTGATCACATACAGTTACATCAGGTGACGTCTTCTCTATAGGTGATCACATACAGTTACATCAGGTGACGTCTTCTCTATAGGTGATCACATACAGTTACATCAGGTGACGTCTTCTCTATAGGTGATCACATACAGTTATATTAGGTGACGTCTTCTCTATAGGTGATCACATACAGTTACATCAGGTGACGTCTTCTCTATAGGTGATCACATACAGTTACATCAGGTGACGTCTTCTCTATAGGTGATCACGTGCAGTTACATCAGGTGACGTCTTCTCTATAGGTGATCACATACAGTTATATCAGGTGACGTCTTCTCTATAGGTGATCACATACAGTTACATCAGGTGACATCTTCTCTATAGGTGATCACATACAGTTACATCAGGTGATGTCTTCTCTATAGGTGATCACATACAGTTATATCAGGTGACGTCTTCTCTATAGGTGATCACATACAGTTACATCAGGTGACATCTTCTCTATAGGTGATCACATACAGTTACATCAGGTGATGTCTTCTCTATAGGTGATCACATACAGTTACATCAGGTGACGTCTTCTCTATAGGTGATCACATACAGTTACACCAGGTGACGTCTTCCCTATAGGTGATCACATACAGTTACATCAGGTGACGTCTCCTCTATAGGTGATCACATACAGTTACATCAGGTGACGTCTTCTCTATAGGTGATCACATACAGTTACATCAGGTGACGTCTTCCCTATAGGTGATCACATACAGTTACATCAGGTGACGTCTTCTCTATAGGTGATCACATACAGTTACATCAGGTGACGTCTTCTCTATAGGTGATCACATACAGTTACACCAGGTGACGTCTTCTCTATAGGTGATCACATACAGTTACATCAGGTGACTTCTTCTCTATAGATGATCACATACAGTTATATCAGGTGACGTCTTCCCTATAGGTGATCACATACAGTTACATCAGGTGACGTCTTCTCTATAGGTGATCACATACAGTTACATCAGGTGACATCTTCTCTATAGGTGATCGCATACAGTTATATCAGGTGACGTCTTCTCTATAGGTGATCACATACAGTTACATCAGTTGACGTCTTCTCTATAGGTGATCACATACAGTTATATCAGGTGATGTCTTCTCTATAGGTGATCACATACAGTTACATCAGGTGATGTCTTCTCTATAGGTGACCACATACAGTTACATCAGGTGACGTCTTCTCTATAGGTGATCACATACAGTTACACCAGGTGATGTCTTCTCTATAGGTGATCACATACAGTTACATCAGGTGACGTCTTCTCTATAGGTGATCACATACAGTTACATCAGGTGACGTCTTCTCTATAGGTGATCACATACAGTTATATCAGGTGACGTCTTCTCTATAGGTGATCACATACAGTTATTTCAGGTGACGTCTTCTCTATAGGTGACCACATACAGTTACATCAGGTGACGTCTTCTCTATAGGTGACCACATACAGTTACATCAGGTGACGTCTTCTCTATAGGTGATCACATACAGTTACATCAGGTGATGTCTTCTCTATAGGTGATCACATACAGTTACATCAGGTGACGTCTTCTCTATAGGTGATCACATACAGTTACATCAGGTGACGTCTTCTCTATAGGTGACCACATACAGTTACATCAGGTGACGTCTTCTCTATAGGTGATCACATACAGTTACATCAGGTGATGTCTTCTCTATAGGTGATCACATACAGTTACATCAGGTGACGTCTTCTCTATAGGTGATCACATACAGTTACATCAGGTGACGTCTTCTCTATAGGTGATCACATACAGTTACATCAGGTGACGTCTTCTCTATAGGTGATCACATACAGTTACATCAGGTGACATCTTCTCTATAGGTGATCACATACAGTTACATCAGGTGACATCTTCTCTATAGGTGATCACATACAGTTACATCAGGTGACGTCTTCTCTATAGGTGATCACATACAGTTACATCAGGTGACGTCTTCTCTATAGGTGATCACATACAGTTATATCAGGTGACATCTTCTCTATAGGTGATCACATACAGTTACATCAGGTGATGTCTTCTCTATAGGTGATCACATACAGTTACATCAGGTGACATCTTCTCTATAGGTGATCACATACAGTTACATCAGGTGACGTCTTCTCTATAGGTGATCACATACAGTTACATCAGGTGACGTCTTCTCTATAGGTGATCACATACAGTTACATCAGGTGACGTCTTCTCTATAGGTGATCACATACAGTTACATCAGGTGACGTCTTCTCTATAGGTGATCACATACAGTTACATCAGGTGGCTCTCCTCTATAGGTGATCACATACAGTTACATCAGGTGACGTCTTCTCTATAGGTGATCACATACAGTTACATCAGGTGACGTCTTCTCTATAGGTGATCACATACAGTTACATCAGGTGACATCTTCTCTATAGGTGATCACATACAGTTATATTCTTCTAGCTGCAACTTTTCTCCACAGATTTTGATGGAATAAAAATATTAAGCTCCGCACATTTTCAAGACCTATAGCGCCCCAAACAGTAATAATGCCCCCCCCCCCCCTCCTCGGTGTCCTACACAGTAGAGTGGATAGATAAGTAGGTTGGGGAAGAGGGCAGTAAGGTTGCCCCAGTAGGTACACAGGTCCTTTTGCGTAGTTTCCCCATTATGCAGGTGCTCTGAGTAGGTTAACCCTCCCATCCCCAAAATAGCTGCCCCCTCTAGGTAGAAATGTAATTAGTTACCCCCTGTAGGGAGACTCCCTGTTATTAATTGCCCTCTGTAGGCAAATATTCCCATATCAGTGTTTTCCAACAACGATGCCTCCAGCTGTTGCTAAACTACAACTCCCAGCATGCCCAGACAGCCAAAGGCTGTCTGGGCATGCTGGGTGTTGTAGTTTTTGCAACAGCTGGAGGCACCCCGGTTAGGAAACACTGCACTAGATAGTTGCCATCTTGTATAGTTGCCTCACCGCCCCCATACATAGCAGCCCCCTATACATAGTTGCCCCCTGGAGGTAGATTAATAAAAAGTGGGACTGTCCTGCCCAAATTGGGACATGGCAATGCCACTCGGTTTCACCCCAATTTCCAGGGTCATGCACAGTGTGACCCCAGTAGCCATGTTCCTTCCTTTATGGGCTCCTCCACCAGCTGCCATAATACTCTACGGGAGGTTTGTAAGACTGTTGAGACACAATTAGCTCCGAGCAGGCTATAACTACCCCTCCCCCTTACTACAATAATTAATTAAATAATAACTGACACAACAACAATTCAACTTTTCCGTGGGTGGGAATCGGCCACAGCTTTATTTATAAAATTACTCATATAAATAACAATTTAACTGTAACAAAGACACCGATTGGCTTCTTACCAACCCGAGAGGTGCTGCCACACCGTCCTGTGTGGAGGTCTACCCCGGGTTGACCCCGCTTTCACCGTCTTCTTACCGCCAAGCTGTGACTTACAATAAACAGAGATACAAAAAGGGAGGGAGGGAGGGCAAAACTCTGGGTCCTGGGCAGATTGAGGGGGGGAAGGGAGGCACCACAGCTATAAATACCCAGGGGAGGGCCCCTGAAAGCCCGGGAAACTATTAGACCCCTGATTGGTGCACTCCTTCCCCCCCCACCCATGGGACATACCACTATAGTTAGCAACAAGTTTTTACAGGCGGGGGAGGGGGCTAAAAAACATTGCCTGTATATTTCTTAACCCCTTAACTGCTCACCAGTCAGGGGGCAAGCTAGTTATGCACAGCTTGCCCCTCCAGACTGTTGAGACCCAATTAGCTCCGAGCAGGCTATAACTACCCCTCCCCCTTACTACAATAATTAATTAAATAATAACTGACACAACAACAATTCAACTTTTCCGTGGGTGGGGATCGGCCACAGCTTTATTTATAAAATTACTTATATAAATAACAATTTAACTGTAACAAAGACACCGATTGGCTTCTTGCCAACCCGAGAGGTGCTGCCACACTGTCCTGTGTGGAGGTCTACCCCGGGTTGACCCCGCTTTCACCGTCTTCTTACCGCCACGGAGGAGACCAGTTAGCCCTACACTGGGCTCCGACCCCCACCCAAGAGAAACTGGATAGCCAACACCTGGGGCCAACTCAGCCCCCCGAACACACCCAACACATTTCCTCTCCAGGAAAGTCGCCCAACACATTTCCTCTCCAGGAAATTCGCCCAACACATAACCTCTCCAGGAAATCCGAGGTACCTGCCGCCAGGTCCTATGTTTTTGCATTTAAATTTTTTTTTTGTATTTTTTTTTTTTTTTTTGTATTCACTAACTCTTGTGTGAACTCATTTCTCAGACTCGCCCATACACCGAAGAGTGCCGCAGCACTCGCACCACCTTGCGGAAAGCCGCTCGCAAAACAAAAACACATGTGGGAAACATCAAACTGGGCGAAAATAGCAACGCAACATGCAGATCGCCCGCGCCCCATGCGCTGCGCTACCCTCTCCGGAAACTGAGCCCTCTCCGCCGACACCGACACAAAAAGAGAGCGAATCCCAAACTCACAACACCCCCTCCTACAAAGAGAAGCCAAAACCCAAAACAGACAATCGAGGGCGGGGAGCATAAAAGAAAAAAGGGGGGGGGGGAGAGCCAAACCGCAGTCCAGTCAACAATAGGACGACAACCGGAAAAAACAGTCATTCGTGGACCCTCATGCAGCACAAGCTGTGTGTCCCAGATCGCCCAAGCAATCTCGGACCGACGGACCTGAAAACGCACAAAATAGGCACCCAAAAAACACATCAGACACCCAAGTGTCATGGATGGAGACGAGGAGAAAGAAAGTGCCCCATCCACCTAGCCCCGAAAAAAGCCAGCGCAAAACCTCGGATCAGAAAAAACGACGCAAAAGCGACAACCAAAAATCCGACCCACAGCCGCCACCAAGCGACCCAAAAACTGATAGGAAAAAACGGTCGCCGACAGCAAGGCCACCCGCTCACGGGCCCAGCCCCTAGGTATACACCAACATCCCACCAACTGCAAAGCAGAAAAGAAAAATCACCCCCCGCCATGCGGCAACCTCACCCCACTGGATCGCAGCACAGTGGGAAAGCACCCTTTTTTTTTTTTTTTTTTGCACTGAGTAGTAGGTGATTCACACGAACAGGTGAAGATACCCAGCGTCACATACTAAGAATGTTAATTGGATACATGCAGAATACAGCCCAAATCTCGAACCTCCTTGGATAGGAGACACAGCAGTTAACTTATTTTATCACAGCCTATCAAAACGAAATAGGAAGTCAAACAGCAGAACCTTGTAGGTACAAAAAACAAATCCCCTATCCACAGACACATTTGGAACCTTCGGGACCCTCCTTGACTGTAGACATCCCGGCCTCCACACCAACCCCAACTACTCGCAAGCGCCTCACCGTGAGTGCGACCAAGTCGCAGGAGCCACTAAAGCGGACCAAGAAATACACCAATCTCCACGATGACCCACAGGCCGAAAATTTAACCACAACTGTATCACTCAGTCCTACCCCGGGACCCGAACCCGAGGTGGTCTCCCATTCCACAGCCACATGAACAAACCTTCCGACTCCACCCGAGGGAGCAACCTCCAGAACCACTGCCAGAGAACGGGACAAAGCGTCAACACCCAATACCGACCCCAGGGAGTACAGCCGCAAAATAAACCTTATCTCCAAACAGCGAAGCACTAGGTGCAACAAGCCGAGCGCATGAAGAAAGCCGAAAGAAAGAAATAATAACAGTGACAACGCCCAAAATGTCAGACCGACAAAACGCCCCCGATCACTCAAATCACACCCAAAAAAGAAAAGCATCACCAAATTATAGCGCAATCAAGCACAGGGGCCACGCCAACCCACACTGTATCGTTACAATCCTAGAACATGAACTGCCGAAGCAAGCACCCAAAGTCCCACAACCAACACCAAAGGAAAAAGCGCAAACAAAAAACCCAAGCATGGCAGAAACCCACTGACTACCAAGACACCCAGTAGTAAACCACCCTGCAGCACCACTGGAAAACCAAAACACCACACCAACAACCAACCAAACCAGCCACACCCGGGAACAGAGCGAGCTCCCCATGAGCTGCAACGGGGGACTGAAAGCAGGCCTGTCCACTGCATCACGCCTGAAAAAACCCCAACCAACCGGAACGTCAGCCCTTAGTGCACCAGGGGCACATATGCGGGGGCACAGATACCACACACCCTCGGCGGCCAGAGACAACCTGCAGGAAAAAACTCCGCCCTGAACCACATTCCACGTGGAACATTCAGTAAACCAGCAAGGACCGGAACCGGGGCACATAGCGAGCCCTGAAGAAACCAAAACAGAGAAAACGCAATTACTCCCTGACCATAGGAAAGCAGCAAACCAACGCCAACAAGGCATGCGGAAGACATGCTAATCTCCTCAAAATCGTTCCAATTTTAACATACATGCTGCCGAAGCGAGCACAAAATATGGACGCTTCACAAATTTGCATGTCAGCCTTGCAGCAACAAACCGCACCCCAACAAGTGTAGAGCACAGGAGAATCACCCTCCGGAATACCACCACGAACAGAAGAAACCACACAGGCAAAACAAACGGAGACACAAGCAAAACCTACCCCCAGAGACTCAAGCGAAACCTACCCTCCGCCACATCAGCCAAAGCACCCAGCACGACATACAGGAGTCCCATGCCTACATGAGATTGGGCGAAACAGGAAAAAACAGCAGACAAATACACTAGGACAATGGAGCAGCGGAGAGAGACTACAACTTAAGATGGAGAGATAAACCAAACAAAGAAACAAAACCGTGACTGGGTGGCAGCCACCGATTCAGGAAAAGGAACATGCCTACGGGAGCTAAGTCAGCAAAACCCCGGCCACCTAGAGCGTAAGGCCAAAAGACCACACACCCAAGCGCGCACCGCAGAAAATGATACCCTACCAAAGCACCCCGTCAAGAAGAGACGTACCCAACTCACAACCAGAGACCAACACAGATATACACCCATATCCGAGACCCAAACTCAACAAACACACGGGAACAAAAGGACGAACACTACACAGACGTAGCCATAAGCACACAAACCAGGGAAGGGGCAAAGCCCCACATCAGAACACTCACCAATTCCAGAAAATGGAGAAGCACAACAGAGGGAGGAGTCACTTCACCACCGCCGCAGGCGTGGGACAAGGCACGCTGGAGACCACCGGGTCGCGGGCACTCGGCCGCCGCCCGGAACGGCGCCGGAAACCACGCCGGGAAAACAGCAGTAGAGGACTCCGAGGGAGAACCCTGCGGGAAGAACCGAAACACCTACTCCCCGCAGGTGAACAGAAGGCCCAAAAAACACCGCCTGTGCCGCCCCCCAGGACCAGAGCGAGAGCGGCGACAAATACGTCTATGCCCCCATCCGGCCCCAGAGGGGGGAAGAGCAACACGAAATCAGGGGAGCACTCCCTACCCCTCCACGGGGGGCATTGGAGAGGCAGGAGGAAGGAAGACAGCAGCGGCAGCAGTGGGGGAAGGGGGGGGGTTGGGAACTCGGGGCAGAGAGGCGATGGGGAGGCGTGGGGGGGGGGGCGCAGTGGCTGCAAGAACCATGGGGAGCACTGGAAGAGCACGAGGAAAAAGGGGGGGGGCAGCAGCAGCAGTGGGCAGGGGGGGGAGTGCTAGTGTGGTGGGGGTAAGGAGCCGGGCAAAGGAGTGGGGACGGTATGAGGGCTCATATAGTTGGCGTTGTGATCTGAAGCTGTCCGCAGTACCATTGTCGTTTCGATCAGAGTTTGAGATCGCTGTTTTTCATATTTACGGTATAAAAAGGGGTCAAAAATACGCTATTTTGGACTGTGAAATTTATTTATTCAAGTAATATTACTTATTTATGTATTTTATTCATTAATTAATAAATTCGTAATGTTTTTTTTTTTTTTTTTTATATTATACACGTACGCCTTAAATGACTATATTTATTTATTAATTTTTTTAATTAATTAATTAATTAATTAATTTTTTTATACTACGGACATGTAGGCACGCGGCGATACCACACATGTGTATGTTGTTGTAATATACAGTATTTTATGTATTATTATTTTATTTATAGATTTTAATTTTTTATCATTACTATTATGATATTTTTTTTTTTTTTTTTTTTTTTTTATTATTAATTTTTATTTTTTATTTATTTATTTTATGATGGGGAAAAGGGGGGTGATCAAACGTGTAAAATTGCAAGGGTTAAAAGATCTTTATTAACTTAACTATTAAAATACTTAGGAGCTATAACACTGCACACACTGAACCTGACACTGATCACTTGCCATGTAGTAACATGGCAATGATCGGTGTTATCAATGATTGATTGCTCAAGCCTGAATTTCAGGCTTGAAGCAATCAATTGAGGAGCGGACGCGCAGGAGGCAGGTGAGTGACCCTCCTGCTGCGTCCCAGCTGATCGGGACATCGCGATAAAATCCCGCTGAGCAGCCGGGATGCGTTCAATTACATTTTCAGACGCGGCGATGACTTTGATCGCCGCGTCTGAAAAGGTGATGCCGGACATCTGCCAGATCGGCGATGTCCGGCATTATCAGGGGTCCTGGTCGCTTATAGCAACTGGGACCCAACAGCTATAATGCGCGCTCACTATGTGAGCGCGGATTATAGCTGGGGACGCGCAAATGGACGTTAATAAACGTCCATTTGCGCAAACGTTAAAGGGGGTTAAAACAGCAGCAGCCACCCAGGGGCCGCCACCTCCAGAGCGGAGGGGACAAATAGGCGAGAGGGGGTGGGGTTATGGTAAGGACCTCAACAGGGGGGGGGGGGAGGCAGACGAATGGGACCGCAACAGGGGGGAAAAAAAGAGACGGACGGGGCAAGTAGGTAATCAGAGCCTGCTCCAGGAGCACCCCGGAGAGAGGGATCAAAGTACAGGCAGGGGAGAGGGCAAAAGAACGGGACAGGGCTCAAAGGGATTACAGTGGGAAAGGAGGGCAGGACTGATAAGAGGTCCGCCAGCCTCCTGAACCCGCCAAGGGTGCAACAGGAGGGGAGGCCAGCTCAGCCACAAGGGAGCATGCCAGCCCTCACCCTCCTGCTCCATCCGGGCCACAAATAAGGGGCAGACACATACCAGCCAGCAGTCAAAACTCCGGGTCCTGGGCAGATTGAGGGGGGAAGGGAGGCACCACAGCTATAAATACCCAGGGGAGGGCCCCTGAAAGCCCGGGAAACTATTAGACCCCTGATTGGTGCACTCCTTCCCCCCACCCATGGGACATACCACTATAGTTAGCAACAAGTTTTTACAGGCGGGGGAGGGGGCTAAAAAACATTGCCTGTATATTTCTTAACCCCTTAACTGCTCACCAGTCAGGGGGCAAGCTAGTTATGCACAGCTTGCCCCTCCATAACGGCAAATCTTTATTGCCCTGTACACAATCCAGTGCTGCCACCTGCTGACAACATCGGGACTTACAGTAATGTAGACGGTGTCTCACTGCGGTAAACCTCTCGCCACGATAGCTTGGAATATAATCGACTGGCTGTACTTAAAGGGATTGTCCAGGGAAAGATGACCAGAGCAAATTCTTCCAAAAACAGCGCCACCCCGGTCTCAGGTTGTGTGTGGAATTATAACTTGTCTCCATTCACTTCGATGGATCTGAGCTGCAATGCCGCTCACAACCTGAGGACAGGGGTGGCGCTGTTTTTGAAAGTAATTTGCTCTGGTTTTCTATTCCTGGATTATAGCAGTTACAGGAATGGTATATAGCTGTATATAGCAGTCAGTGTAGACCATTCCTCCCCATCTGAGGGTCTCACAGTGATGGACGTATGATTCTAGGTCCCCTCCATCCCCCGTTACATCCGCTCATTGTAGAAGACGTTGTCCATCCTGCCGTGGTATATGTTGATGTTATGGGGGCGTCATTGTATGGTTAAAGGGGTACTACCGTGGAAACCTTTTTTTTTTTTTAATCAACTGGTGCCAGAAAGTTAAACAGATTTGTAAATTACTTCTATTTAAAAATCTTAATCCTTCCAGTACTTATTAGGGGCTGTATGCTACAGAGGAAATGCTTTTCTTTTTAGATTTCTCTGATGTCACGACCACAGTGCTCTCTGCTGACCTCTGCTGTCTATTTTAGGTACTGTCTGGAGCAGCATATGTTTGCTATAAGGATTTTCTCCTGTTCTTAAAATGGACAGGAGAGGTCAGCAGAGAGCACTGTGGTCGTGACATCAGAGAAATCTAAAAAGATAAGCATTTCCTCCGTAGTATACAGCCCCTAAAAAGTACTGGAAGGATTAAGATTTTTAAATAGAAGTAATTTACAAACGTGTTTAACTTTCTGGCACCAGTTGATTTAAAAAAAAAAAAGTTTTCCACGGTAGTACCCCTTTAGATTGTGTCGATACAAACGCCAATTGTTACGCCGAGCGCTCCGGCTCCTCCTCCTCCGGAGCGCTCGCGGCGTCTTCTGCCCTGCAGCTCTCCGATCGGCAGCACTGACCGGAGACGCTGCTCAGTTGTGCCCGGCGGGGATGCGATCCACCTAGTGGGACGTGCCCGCTCGCGGATCGCATCCCGTCCCACTCACCTGTCCCGATCTCCTGCTGGGTCCCAGTGCGCGCGGCCCCGCCCTCTAGGGCGCGCGCGCGCCGGGGCTCTCAGATTTAAAGGGCCAGCACACCGCTAATTGGTGCCTGGCCCAATCTTCCTAATTAGCTCCCACCTGCTCCATGTGAATATAAACCCGCTTCCCCTTCCTGTCCTTGCCGGATCTTGTTGCCTTAGTGCCCTGAGAAAGCATTTAGTGTGTTCCCAAGCCTGTGTACCCAGACCTTCTGCTGTTGCCCCTGACTACGACTCTTGCCGCCTGCCCTGACCTTCTGCTATGTCCGACCTTGCTCTTGCCTTGTCCCTGTGTACCGTGCCTGTCTCAGCTGTCAGTTGGGGTTGAGTCGCTATCGGGTGGAACGACCTGGGGGTTACCTGGTGCTGCAAGTCCATCTCGCTTTGCGGCGGGCTCTGGTGAAAACCAGTAACCCCTTAGATTCCGTTCCCCTGGTACGGCCCACGCCATCACCTCACTGACACAGAGGATCCACCTCCAGTGTCCTCGCTGCATACCTATCCGGATCCTGACACCAATCTTTCTGCATGGAGTCGGCCAGGCATCAATGCCTGTGGCTTGTTCACATACCCTGACATATATATAGTCCAAATAGAAGCAGCACATCCAAAAGGGCGTCAAATGAAGATGGGTGCGAGCACAATGGAGCCAACTAATATACAATAGATAAAGGCAGCACTCCCAATTGTAGGGAAACAACTGTCTGCATCATGGAACAAAAGACAAGTTGTTTCACTACAATAAGGAGTGCTGCCTTTATCTATTGTGTATATATATATATATATATATATATATATATATATATCTATATATATATATATCTGTATATATATATATATACAGTGGTCCCTCAACATACGATCGTTTGTTGAAACCATCGTATGTTGAGGGATCTGTGCAATGTTAAGTATAGGACAGTGGTCTACAACCTGTGGACCTCCAGATGTTGCAAAACTAAGACACCCAGCATGCCCGGACAGCCGTTGGCTGTCCGGGCATGCTGGGTGTTGTAGTTTTGCAACATCTGGAGGTCCGCAGGTTGTAGACCACTGTTAGAGAAAGTTGTACTCGCCTGTCCCCGCCGCTCCGGACTGTCACCGCTCATCACCGCTGCCCTGGATGTCGCCGTCCATCGCTGTCGCCGCGTCCCCGGGGTGTCCCCGACGCTCCAGCAAGGCCTCTGCTTCCCCGGCATCCTCGCTCTCCGTCGCCACCATCACGTCGTTACGCACGCCGCACCTATTGGATGACGGGACGGCGTGCGCAGCGACGTGATGACGATCATGGAGAGCGCAGACGATGCAGGGGATCCCGAAGAGGACGCGCCGGAGCCCCGAGGACAGGTAAGTGATCATCAGCGGACCACACGGGGCACTGTAAACGGCTATCCGGGGGCAGCTGAAGCAGTCTGCGCTGAGGGATAGCCGTTTATGCGATGGCCCCGACATACAAAAGCATCGTATGGTGATGCTGCCTCTGAGAGTGATCGTATGTTGAAATGATCGTATGTCGGGGCCATCATAGGTCGGGGGGTCACTGTATATATATATATATGGTATTTCGGGGCCATCGTAGGTCGGGGGTCACTGTATATATATGGTATGTCGGGGCCATCGTAGGTCGGGGGTCACTGTATATATATGGTATGTCAGGGCCATCGTAGGTCGGGGGGTCACTGTATATATATGGTATGTCGGGGCCATCGTAGGTGGGGGGGGTCACTATATATGGTATGTCGGGGCCATCGTAGGTCGGGGGGTCACTGTATATATATGGTAGGTCGGGGGGGTCACTGTATATATATGGTATGTCGGGGCCATCGTAGGTCGGGGGGTCACTGTATATATATATGGTATGTCGGGGCCATCGTAGGTCGGGGGGTCACTGTATATATATGGTATGTCGGGGCCATCGTAGGTCGGGGGGTCACTGTATATATATGGTATGTCGGGGCCATCGTAGGTCGGGGGTCACTGTATATATATATGGTATGTCGGGGCCATCGTAGGTCGGGGGGTCGCTGTATATATATGGTATGTCGGGGCCATCGTAGGTCGGGGGGTCACTGTATATATATGGTATGTCGGGGCCATCGTAGGTCGGGGGTCACTGTATATATATATGGTATGTCGGGGCCATCGTAGGTCGGGGGTCACTGTATATATATGGTATGTCGGGGCCATCATAGGTCGGGGGGTCACTGTATGTATATGGTATGTCGGGGCCATCGTAGGTCGGGGGGTCACTGTATATATATGGTATGTCGGGGCCATCGTAGGTCGGGGGGGGTCACTGTATATATATGGTATGTCAGGGCCATCGTAGGTCGGGGGTCGCTGTATGTATATGGTATGTCGGGGCCATCGTAGGTCGGGGGGGTCACTGTATATATATGGTATGTCAGGGCCATCGTAGGTCGGGGGGTCACTGTATATATATGGTATGTCGGGGCCATCGTAGGTCGGGGGTCACTGTATATATATGGTATGTCGGGGCCATCGTAGGTCGGGGGGTCACTGTATATATATGGTATGTCGGGGCCATCGTAGGTCGGGGGTCACTGTATATATATGGTATGTCGGGGCCATCATAGGTCGAGGGGTCACTGTATGTATATGGTATGTCGGGGCCATCGTAGGTCGGGGGGTCACTGTATATATATGGTATGTCGGGGCCATCGTAGGTCGGGGGGGTCACTGTATATATATGGTATGTCAGGGCCATCGTAGGTCGGGGGTCGCTGTATATATATGGTATGTCGGGGCCATCGTAGGTCGGGGGGGTCACTGTATATATATGGTATGTCAGGGCCATCGTAGGTCGGGGGGTCACTGTATATATATGGTATGTCGGGGCCATCGTAGGTCGGGGATCACTGTATATATATGGTATGTCGGGGCCATCGTAGGTCGGGGGGTCACTGTATATATATGGTAGGTCGGGGGGGTCACTGTATATATATGGTATGTCGGGGCCATCGTAGGTCGGGGGGTCACTGTATATATATATGGTATGTCGGGGCCATCGTAGGTCGGGGGGTCACTGTATATATATGGTATGTCGGGGCCATCGTAGGTCGGGGGTCACTGTATATATATATGGTATGTCGGGGCCATCGTAGGTCGGGGGTCACTGTATATATATGGTATGTCGGGGCCATCATAGGTCGGGGGGTCACTGTATGTATATGGTATGTCGGGGCCATCGTAGGTCGGGGGGTCACTGTATATATATGGTATGTCGGGGCCATCGTAGGTCGGGGGGGGTCACTGTATATATATGGTATGTCAGGGCCATCGTAGGTCGGGGGGGTCACTGTATATATATGGTATGTCGGGGCCATCGTAGGTCCGGGGGTCACTGTATATATATGGTATGTCAGGGCCATCGTAGGTCGGGGGGTCACTGTATATATATGGTATGTCGGGGCCATCGTAGGTTGGGGGTCACTGTATATATATGGTATGTCGGGGCCATCGTAGGTCGGGGGGTCACTGTATATATATGGTATGTCGGGGCCATCGTAGGTCGGGGGTCACTGTATATATATGGTATGTCGGGGCCATCGTAGGTCGGGGAGTCACTGTATATATATGGTATGTCGGGGCCATCGTAGGTCGGGGGTCACTGTATATATATATGGTATGTCGGGGCCATCGTAGGTCGGGGGTCACTGTATATATATATATGGTATGTCGGGGCCATCGTAGGTCGGGGGTCACTGTACACACACACAACACTCGCATTTATATAAAAACCACATGACTGTTCTGCTGAAAACAACTGTGAAAATGAAAACCCCCGGGAATCCACGCAAAGCGATATAAAACACAAATATATGTAAAATAAGAGGCCAAAATAAGGTATCCATAAGTCGGCACCGCTATAACATGACCTACCTGTGTCCACAATAATCCTTTGGGGGTGGTGTTGTGATATGGATGATACCGTCCTGGTGGCCTCAGAGGGTCAGACACAACTTCTCACCTCTGTTCTTCCATTCTCTGCTCCCCAGGATGATGACCCTCCCGATGCTGTCGGCCGCCATTGTCTTCCTCCTCACCCTCCGTTACCTTCTCAGTCTCTGGAGAAAAAAGAAGAGATATCAGTCCTTACCCCCCGGACCCTCTCCTCTGCTTCTTCTGGAAAATCCTAAGTATATTGGTGTAAATGCCATCTGTAAGAGCATCCCGGAGGTGGGTAATGATGGAGGAACTCTTATTATTATTATAGTATGAGCCCCCCAAACAAGGAGGTCTAGAGGCATTGTGACTAACTATACCCTCCATAATACATACTGCCACCATAGAGTGCTCTAATAATACCACCACCATAGAGTGCTCTAATAATACTGCCACCATAGAGTGCTCTAATAATACCGCCACCATAGAGTAATCTGATAATACCGCCACCATAGAGTGCTCTAATAATACCGCCACCATAGGGGGCTTTAATAATACCATCACCATAGAGTGCTCTAATAATACCGCCACCATAGGGGGCTTTAATAATACCATCACCATAGAGTGCTCTAATAATACCGCCACCATAGAGTGCTCTAATAATACTGCCACCATAGAGTGCTCTAATAATACCGCCACCATAGAGTGCTCTAATAATACTGCCACTATAGAGTGCTCTAATAATACCGCCACCATAGAGTGCTCTAATAATACTGCCACCATAGAGTGCTCTAATAATACCGCCACCATAGAGTGCTCTAATAATACTGCCACTATAGTGTGCTCTAATAATACCGCCACCATAGAGTGCTCTAATAATACTGCCACCATAGAGTGCTCTAATAATACCGCCACCATTGAGTGCTCTAATAATACTGCCACTATAGAGTGCTCTAATAATACTGCAACCATAGAGTGCTCTAATAATACTGCCGCCATAGAGTGCTCTAAAAATACTGCCACCATTGAGTGCTGTAATAATACTGCCACCATAGAGTGCTCTAATAATACCGCCATCATAGAGTGCTCTAATAATACCGCCAACATAGAGTGCTCTAATAATACCCCCACCATAGAGTGCTCTGATAATACTGCCACCATAGAGATCTTTAATAATACTGCCACCATAGAGTTCTCCAATAATACTGCCACCATAGAGTGCTCTAATAATACCGCCAACATAGAGTGCTCTAATAATACTGCAACCTAGAGTGCTCTAATAATACTGCCACTATAGAGTGCTCTAATAATGCTGCCACCATAGAGTGCTCTAATAATACTGCCACCATAGAGATCTCTAATAATACTGTCTGTCACGATCACACCCTATCGGTCCAGCTAAGACGCTAGAGAGAGTGTGATGGTGCAAGGGTTAAAGCCGCCAGACCTCTGGGTATCCACTACAAGTCCCAGCAAGTCACCAAATTAACCCTTAGATAAACGTTCCGTAGAAAAGAGAAAAGAAAACCAGGGCAACTCACCAAATACGTAAACTTCAAGCTTCTTTATTGATCCATGAAGGGTATAAACAGTGCAAGACACGGGTGGACAGAAAACAGGGGGACGTTCGTTCGGGGCTACGGTGCCGTTTCGCAAAATATGCTTCAACTGGCCCACCAGGTGGGCCAGTTGAAGCATATTTTGCGAAACGGCACCGTAGCCCCGAACGAACGTCCCCCTGTTTTCTGTCCACCCGTGTCTTGCACTGTTTATACCCTTCATGGATCAATAAAGAAGCTTGAAGTTTACGTATTTGGTGAGTTGCCCTGGTTTTCTTTTCTCTTTTCTACGGATTGTTTGCATTGGACTTTGCTATTACCAGTGAGCACCATCAGACGTGGTTGAGCCAGCAGAGGCATTGGATGTCAGGTGCTAACAATTAAGGAAGCAGTGCCGAGTTTGTTCTTTCTACTATTGAATATTGCCTTAGATAAACGTGTTTTACCAGAGCCTCCTTCAGAAAGGTGAGCTCATATATTTAGAGATCAAAGACCAGAGCTGATTAATTAAACATTTAATCTGATAAAAGGTATCACAGTGCTATGCATAAAAATAAACAAATGACATACAGGTATAAAAATGTATAAAAGAGTTTAGCAAGGCAAGTTCAGAAAGCAAAAATGAAGTTCTTACAGTACGATGATATTAGCAGTCAATGAGAGAGAGTGAGGTTCCAGCTGTTCTTAGGATGGTCTTGTCAGCTTGCGCCACAGCATTGAACAACCTGAGTCTATCATTGTTTTAAATATATCTATCTCCTTTTTGGAGGGACTCCATTCCCCCCCTCCCCTCTGATCCCACCAGATGGGGGCATCTCTTATCTCATATATGGGACCAGAGACCCCTTACATCCTGCTGCTTCAAAGGGCCTTTGACTTCAAAAGAGGAAAACAGCAGACAGGCCCCAATTGACTGCAATACACAAAAACAAAGGATACACCGTCTGAATGACCCCTCACCCCCCCAGGTCTTAGTTTATACATAGATGCAATTATAAAACACATGTATTTTTCCATAATCAGGCCTTGGGCCTGACACTTCCCCCTTAAGATGGGGACAGAGAGATCTCGCCTCTTCCAGGCTGATAGATCTGTCTCCATTAACCATTTATTTCCCCCTGACGCGATAATCCATCAGCATTTTGATGCAGGCTTCCTTTCCTGTGTTGGACAGTGAAATTATATTGTTGGAGGATAAGACTCCAGCGAAGCAATTTGCCATTGTTACCGGACACTCTGTCCAACCAATGTAGAGGGTTGTGATCAGACAGTAAAGTCCCTGCCGTACAGGTATGGCTGTAATGTTTGCAAAGCCCAGACCACAGCTAGACATTCCTTCTCTATGACCGCATAGGCCACTTATCTAGGCAATAGCTTCCTACTCAGGTAGAGAATGGGGTGTTCTTCTCCATTGGAGTTTACTTGGCTAAGAACAGCCCCCAGACCAAAATTGGAAGCATCTGTTTGTACCACAAACCTCCTACTGAAATCTGGGGCCTGGAGGACCGGAGAGTTGGACAGTGCAGTCTTGAGGGCAATGAAGGACTTATCACAATCCTCAATCCAGGTAATTTGCTTGGACACCTTCTTTTTTGTCAGGTCTGTGAGAGGTTTTGCTATCTTACTATAATCTGGGACAAATCTACGATAATACCCTGCAGTCCCCAAAAAGGACATGACCTGTTTTATGGTCTTAGGAATTGGCCAGGCCATAATAGACTCCACCTCACTGGGCTCCGGGCGTAGGGACCCTCCTCCTACTCTATGCCCCAGATACTGCACTTCTGTCATGCCAACTTGACACTTTTCTGATTTTATGGTAAGCCCTGCCTCAGCTATTTGCTTTACCACCTTGCCCAGGTGACTCAGGTGCTCCTCCCAGGTGTTACTGAATATGGCAATATCATCTAAGTATGCCACAGCGTATTCCCTGTGGCCCTCTAGCAGATGATCAACCAGTTGTTGGAAAGTGGCTGGGGCATTTTTCATCCCAAAGGGCATGACACAGCACTCAAACAACCCAAAGGGACTGATAAAGGCCGACCGCTCCTGGGCCTCTGGGGTAATAGGGATCTGCCAGAGCCCTCGGCTTAAATCCATGATAGTCACATATTGGGAACCTGCTAGCTGATCAAGTAGTTCATCTATTCTGGGCATAGGGTAAGCATCAAAGGTAGTCACAGCATTTTACCTTTGGTAATCCACACAGAACCTAGTGGATTTGTCTTTTTTGGGCACCAGCACCACTGGGGAGGCCCAGGGGCTTTTTGACTTCTTAATTACCCCTAGCTCTAACATGTCCTCGATCTCCTTCTGTATATGGGCTTTTACCTCTGGGAATACCTGGAAGGCTACCTGTCTTAGTGGTGGCTGGGCCCTCGTATCAACATGGTGGGTGGCTAGAGTAGTTCACCCGGGCCTCCCAATAAAGATGGCACTAAAGGGGCCTAGTACCTGATTAAGCTGCCTCCTCCTTTCATCTGAGAGCTGTGGATTGATCTCCACATCCTGAAGGGATCCCTGGCTCTTAACTTCCTCCACTAGGTCCAGTAGGGGATCACTACCCAGCCCTTCCTCTGGTGCACTACATACACTGAGTACCACCTCCTCAGGGTCATAGTATGCCAAATTAATATGGTACTGTCTCGACCTCTGACCTTTCTCATCAAGGGCAACTACATATGTGGTGGGTTCTAGGGGCTGCAAAATGGGGAAGGGACCCTCCCAGGCCGCCTGCAACTTATTCTGCCTGATGGGATTCAGAACCATTACCTTCTGTCCCACTTCATAGACCCGGTCCCTTACATTGTGATCGTACCAGTACTTCTGCCTGGACTGTGCTGCTGTGAGGCTGTCCTGTACCAGACCAGTCAATGTCTGCATCCTGTCCCTGAATCTCAGAACATACTCCACCACAGAAGTCTCAGGGGCAGGTAGCCCCCCTTCCCATTCTTCCCTAACTAAATCTTGGGGTCCCCGCACTTTGTGACCATATAATAACTCAAAGGGCGAGAAACCTGTAGATTCTTGGGGTACCTCCCTGTAAGCAAATAACAGATGGGGTAAATACTTTTCCCAGTCTCTGCCCTCCGATTCTACAAAGGTTTTTAGCATTTGTTTCAAGGTGCCATTGAACCTCTCGCAGAGACCCTTTGTTTGGGGGTGGTATGGGCTTGCTACCAAGTGCTGTACATTCACTTTTTACAGAGGCTTTGCATGAGATTGGACATGAACTGTGTGCCCTGATCAGTGAGCATTTCTTTGGGGAACCCCACCCTGCAGAATATACTGATCAGTGCATCTGCCACCTTATCTGCCCGGACAGAGGATAAGGCAACAGCTTCAGGGTACCTAGTTGCATAATCCACCACAGTGAGAATAAATTGTTTCCCTGTTGTCAGGATCCGGACTGGTATGCAGCGAGGACACTGGTGGTGGATCCTCTGTGTCAGTGAGGTGATGGCGTGGGCCGTACCAGGAGAATGGAATCAAAGGGGTTACTGGTTTTCACCAGAGCCCGCCGCAAAGCGGGATGGACTTGCAGCGGCAGGTAACCCCCAGGTCGTTCCAGCCGATAGCGACTCAATCTCACTGACAGCTGAGACAGGCGCGGTACACAAGGACTAGACAGAGGCGAGGTCAGACATAGCAGAAGGTCAGGGCAGGCAGCGAGGTACGTAGTCAGGGGCAACAGCAGATGGTCTGGGTACACAGGCTTGGGAACATACTAAAGCGCTTTCACAGGGCACAAGGCAACAAGATCCGGCGAGGACAGGAAGGGGAAGTGGGTTTATGTAGTGTTTGGTGGTAATACACTGATTGGGACACTGATAGAGCCGGCGCGCGCGCCCTAGAGAGCGGGGCCACGCGCTCCGGGACGTAGCCAAAAGAGGACAGGGCAGGTGAGCAGAACGGGATGCGACCCACGGGCAGGCACGCCCCGCCGCGCGGATCGTATCCCCGCCGGGGGAATCAGAGCAGCGCTCCCGGTCAGCGAGTCTGACCGGGGCGCTGCGAACAGGAGATAAACGCCGCGAGCGCTCCGGGGAGGAGCAGGGACCCGGAGCGCTCGGCGTAACAGTACCCTCCCCTTAGGTCTCCCCCTCTTTTTGGAGCCCAGGAATCTGCGGACAAGCTCCTTGTCAAAAATGTTGGCCTCAGGTTCCCAGGACCTCTCTTCAGGGCCACAATTCTCCCAATCAATTAAAAAGAATCTTTTACCTCGGACGATCTTGGAGGCGAGGATCTCTTTGACAGCGAAGACATCAGAGGAGCCAGAAACAGGAGCGGGAACAGTAACCTTGGGAGAAAAGCGGTTAAGCACAAGAGGTTTGAGAAGAGACAAATGGAAAGAGTTAGGAATGCGAAGAGAAGAGGGAAGATGAAGCTTGTAAGAGACAGAATTAATTTGATTCTTGATTTTAAAAGGGCCGAGGTAGCGAGGACCCAACTTGTAGCTAGGGACACAAAAGCGTATGTATTTGGCAAAGAGCCACACTTTGTAGCCAGGGAGGAAGACAGGAGGAGCTCTTCTTTATTTATCTGCATGTCTCTTCATTCAAGACGAGGCCAGTAGGAGTGACTTTTGAATCTCCTTCCAGATAGCGGAGAAATCCCGGGTAACTTCATCCACGGCAGGAACTCCAGAAGAAGTGGGAATGGGGAGGGGGGGCAGAGGGTGATGGCCGTACACCACAAAAAAATGGGATTTGGCAGAAGAATTTTTGAAATTGTACGAGAATTCAGCCCAGGGCAGAAGGTCGACCCAATCATCTTGGCAGGAGGAGACAAAATGTCGCAAGTAGTCACCAAGAATCTGGTTAACTCTTTCCACTTGTCCATTGGATTGGGGGTGATAGGAGGACGAGAAATTTAATTTGATCTTTAATTGATCACAGAGAGCTCTCCAAAATTTTGACACAAATTGAACGCCTCTATCCGAGACGATATGCGTGGGAAGCCCGTGAAGACGAAAAATCTGCAGAAAAAATAGCTTCGCCAACTGTGGCGCAGAAGGAAGGCCAGAAAGCGGAATAAAGTGAGCCATTTTGGAAAAACGATCAACGACCACCCAGATGACAGTGTTGCCATGGGAAACAGGAAGATCTGTAATGAAATCCATGGCAATTTGGGACCATGGTTGCTCAGGGACGGGCAAAGGATGGAGAAGTCCAGCAGGCTTCTGGCGTGGAGTTTTATCCCGGGCAAAAACAGTACAAGCCCGAACAAAATCAGTAACGTCACACTCCAGTGAAGGCCACCAATACAGACGGGAGATTAGCTGAATGGACTTTTTAATGCCAGCATGGCCAGCCAGGTGAGAGGAATGCCCCCATTTGAGGATCCTGAGGCGAAGGCATGGAGGAACAAAAGTCTTTCCAGGGGGGGTTTACCCCAGTGAAGCTGGAGCAGAGGAGACCAGTCACGCAGGTGGTATAATATGCTGCAGAGGGGCTTCAGACTCGGAGGCATCAGAGGAATGAGAAAGGGCGTCAGCTCTGACATTCTTGTCAGCGGGACAGAAATGTATCTCGAAGTTGAAGCGGGCAAAAAACAACGACCATCTAGCCTGGCGAGGATTCAAACGCTGAGCGGACTGGAGGTAAGATAAATTCTTGTGGTCAGTGTAAATGACAATGTGGTGTTTGGAACCCTCCAAAAGATGTCTCCACTCCTCAAGTGCCAACTTGATGGCCAGGAGTTCACGATCTCCAATAGAGTAGTTCTTTTCTGCCGGAGAGAAAGTCTTAGAGAAAAAACAACAAGTAATGTTACGTCCAGTAGCTTTTTTTTTATAGAAGTACGGCTCAGGCTCCAACTGAGAAAGCATCTACTTCTAGGAAGAATGGTTTCGACGGATCAGGTCTGGACAAAACTGGTGCAGAGGCGAAGGCAGCTTTGAGACGTTTGAAGGCCTCATCTGCTTGTGGAGGCCAAGACTTTGGATTAGCATTCTTCTTAGTCAGAGCCACAATTGGTGCCACAATGGTGGAGAAGTGGGGAATAAACTGTCGATAATAGTTGGCGAATCCCAGGAAGCGTTGGATAGCGCGGAGTCCAGAAGAGCGTGGCCAATCCAAAACCGCCGACAGTTCATCTGGATCCATTTGAAGCCCTTGGCCAGAGACTAGATAACCTAGGAAAGGAAGACTGTTGCATTCAAAGAGACATTTTTCAAATTTTGCGTATAGGTGGTTTTCACAGAGTCTTTGGAGCACTTGACGGACATGACGACGGTATTTTTCTAAGTTAGAGGAAAAAATCAAGATGTCATCCAAGTAAACCACAACACAGGTATATAATAAGTCTCGAAAGATCTCATTAACGAAGTCCTGGAAGACTGCAGGGGCGTTGCAGAGCCCAAAGGGCATGACTAGATATTCAAAATGTCCATCTCTGGTATTGAAAGCGGTTTTCCACTCATCACCTTTACGGATGCGAATAAGATTATACGCACCCCTTAGATCCAGTTTGGTGAAGATACTTGCTCCGTGTAGACGGTCAAAGAGTTCGGAGATCAAAGGCAGGGGATAGCGGTTTTTGATGGTAATCTTGTTTAAACCGCGGTAGTCAATACATGGGCGTAAGGATCCATCCTTTTTTGAAACAAAGAAGAACCCTGCTCCAGCAGGGGATGAGGACTTCCGAATAAAACCCCTCTTTAAGTTCTCCTGGATGTACTGCGTGATAGCTTGAGTCTCTGGGGCTGATAGAGGGTAAATCCTGCCACGGGGCAGAGTGGTACCAGGAAGAAGGTCAATAGGGCAATCATAAGGTCTATGTGGAGGTAAGATCTCTGCTTGCTTTTTGCAGAATACATCAGAAAAGTCCTGGTAAGCCTTGGGAAGGCCCGGTAAAGAAGAAGTCGCAGGGGTTTGACTAGTGGAAGCAGACGTGAGACATCTCTTGTGACAAGAAGGACCCCGACTTTTGATCTCCCCGGTGGTCCAGTCGAGGGTAGGAGCATGACGCAAGCCGAGAAGAACTTCAGAGGTGCAGTTAGGCAGAATGAAAAATTAAATTTTTTCATGGTGAAGTCCAATGCTCATAGGCAGAGGTTCAGTGCGGTAGCGCACAGTGCAGTCCAGTTTCTCTCCATTTACTGAAGAGATGAAGAGCGGCTTGACGAGACGAGTTACTGGAATACTGAACCTATTAACGAAAGAGGCCAAGATAAAGTTTCCTGCAGAACCAGAGTCCAAGAAGGCCACTGCTGAGGAGGAGTTGGCGGAAGGAGAAATCCGCACAGTTACAGTCAGACGTGGAGAGGCAGAATTCACACCAAGTGTCGTTTCACCCACGTGAACTAGGTGCGTGCGTTTCTCCCGACGCAGAGGGCGGATAGGACAGTCTTTTAGGAAATGTTCGGTACTTGCACAGTACAGGCACAAATTCTTGTTTCGGCGGCGAGTCCTCTCTTGTTGGGTCAGGCGAGACCGATCCACTTGCATAGCCTCCTCGGCGGAAGGCACAGGAACAGATTGCAAAGGATGTTGGAAGAGAGGAGCCTGGGAGGAAAACCGCCTGGTGTGAACAAGATCTTTTTCCTGACGAAGTTCCTGGCATCTTTCCGAGAAACGCATGTCGATGCGGGTGGCCAAATGGATGAGTTCAGACAGATTAGCAGGAATTTCTCGTGCGGCCAGGACATCTTTGATGTTACTGGATAAGCCTTTCTTGAAGGTCGCGCAGAGGGCCTCATTATTCCAGGATAGCTCTGAGACGAGGGTGCGGAACTGGATGGCATACTCGCCCACAGAAGAACTCCCTTGGACAAGATTCAGCAAAGCAGTCTCGGCTGAGGAAGCCCAGGCTGGCTCCTCAAATACACTACGTACTTCAGAGAAGGAGGACTGGAATGTAGCCGTGGCAGGATCGTTGCGGTCCCAAAGCGGTGTGGCCTATGACAAGGCCTTAGACCGTTCTGTAGGGAATTGATCTGACATCATCTCCAGGTGCAGGGAACACTGGGACAGGAATCCACGGCACTGTTTAGAGTCCCCATCAAACTTGTCCGGTAGAGACAGGCGGAAGCTGGGAGCCGCCACTCGCTGCAAAGGAGATGCAGGAGCTGGCGGGGGAGAAGGTTGCTGTTGTTGCGGAAGAAGCTGTTGCAGCATAGCGGTCAACTGAGTCAACTGCTGTCCTTGTAGCGCGATCTGCTGCGATTGCTGGGCGACCACGGAGGTTAGGTCATCGACACTGGGCAGCGGGACCTCAGCGGGATCCATGACCGGATCTACTGTCAGGATCCGGACTGGTATGCGGAGAGGACACTGGTGGTGGATCCTCTGTGTCAGTGAGTTCATGGCGTGGGAAGTATCAGGGGAACGGAATCTAAGGGGTTACTGGTTTTCACCAGAGCCCGCCGCAAAGCGGGATGTGTTTGGTGGTAATACACTGATTGGGCCAGGCACCAATTAGTTGTGCACTGGCCCTTTAAATTTCATAGAGCCAACGCGCGCGCGCCCTAGAGAGCGGGGCCGCGCGCGCCGGGACGGAGCCGAAAGAGGACGGGGCAGGTGAGCAGAACGGGATGCGACCCGCGGGCAGGCACGCCCCGCCGTGCGGATCGCATCCCCGCCGGGGGAATCAGAGCACCGCTCCCGGTCAGCGAGTCTGACCGGGGCGCTGCGAACAGGAGATAAACGCGGAGCAGGGACCCGGAGCACTCGGGGTAACACCTGTCCTGCTGGGTATAGCTAGAGGTCCCACAATATCCACTGTCACTCGTTCAAAGGGTACAGATATGACTGGTAGGGGAACTAGGGGAAAACGAGTAACATCCCCAGACTTACCCACCCTCTGGCAGACCCGACAAGATCTACAATAATTGGCAACAGCAGTACCCATACCTGGCCAGTAGAAATTGTGTGCCAACCTGGGCTTTGTCTTGGCCACTGCCAAATGTCCTGCCAGGGGGGTCTCATGGGCCAACCTCAGCAGCTCTTTCGTGTACGGCCTAGGAACCACTAACTGCCTTTCTCTCTCCTGGGCCCCTAGCATGCCTTTGGAAAGGGACTCCCAGTACAAGATATAATTTTCCCAATATACTCGATGCCCATCTGTGTCAACACCTGTATGTTCAGCACGTTGTCTCAGCCCTTCAAGGGAAGGGTCACTGCGCAGAGCTTCCCGGAAATGCTCATTTCCCTCCCCCCATCTCGTGGTATCAGGGAGCACATTTCCCCCAGGTGAACTAGCATCTCCACCTTCCTCTGCTGATGTTACAGGCATCATACACAGGGCTATCACTCCTTCCCTCCTCCTCCTTAGGCTCACAGGATTGGGGCATATCACTCACTGCTGGTCCCTCATCCTTAAATGTCACCAGGGGCACACCAACCCCTCCCCCTAGCCCATCTCCACTAGGTTTTGGCATTGGCAATGCATTGTCACCACATTTTACAATACACCCCATTCCACTTTTGGAAAACATTACTGGTTCAGTCACAGGTAAACATTTATCAGTCCCCTGTACTCCCTCCAAGTTACCACGTTTCACAGTGTCTCCCAAAGTCTCGCACAGTACCTCAGAATGAACAGGGCTCTCTCCTAGCCCATCCGGTGTGCAGGTAGTGTCCTCTGGAGCATAATGACAGAGCATCCGACCCAAATCATTCCCCAGCAGAACATTAACAGGGATGTCCTCAGAGACCCCCACCTCCCGCAAACCTTTGCCTGTACCCCAATCCAGGTACACACGGGCCATGGGCACAGCAGGCCGCACACCTCCAATTCCTTTTAAAGCCATGGTTCTTCCAGGGATGATGTCCTCTGTATCCACCACTTCAGGCCACACCAAGGTAAAGGAGGCTCCCGAATCTTGCAAACCCACTGTCACCTGGTCACCCACAGTTACACTCTGCAGGTTATCCGCTATTTTCTCCACAGCTCCGGACACCAGAAGAACGGCTGTGTTTCCTCCAGCTGCCGGTGGAGAATTCTTCTTGTTGGGGCACTCAGGTGCCCAATATTGTTGCATCTGTAACATCGGCAGGTGTCCCCCTGACCCAATGTGGCTCCTGTTGCTTTTGGGGATGATGGCAAGAATTTCCCGGCTGACCTGGTGGTGCTTTGAGGGTGTGTGGCTCCCCTCCAGGTACTTGCTCCAGCTTGTGCAGATCCACGCTTTGCTGCTGGCGCCCGGTTGTTGGCAAAGTCATCTCCTAGTTCTGCTGCTTCCATGGCTGCCTTGGGCTTGCGGTCCAAAATCCACTCTCTGGCTTCAAAGCTCCATGTTTGGAGTAACTGATCCAGGACCATCAAGTCCTCCAGGGCCTCATAGGTAGTGACTTGTAGGCCCCCAGTCCATTGCCTGAATGCAGTCCTTAGCTGACCTACATGTTCAGTGCAGCTTTCTGTTGCAAAGTCCTAAATCTTTTCCGATAAGCCTCTGGAGTCAGATTAAAACTTTTTAGCAGGGCAGATTTTATTGCCTCATAGTCCTGGTCACTCTCAGAGGGAAGCAAAGCAAACACATCCAGAGCTTTCCCTCCCAGCCGTGGGGTTATATATCGTCCCCACTGTTCCTTAGGTAGATGGAACTGCCGGCAAACCTTTTCAAATCCCCTCAGGAACCCATCCAGATCACCATCTTTCTCCAACATGGGGAAATGTTCCAAGCGTGGTTTGTGGTCTCCTTGATCCTGCACATCACTCCGTGCGGATGAAGCATCCCCTCTCAGCCTCAGAACCTCCAGTTCATGCCTCCGCTGGGTCTCTCTTTATGCCGCCTCTCTCTCTGCGGCTCGTGCCTGGGCCTCTCTTTCTGCCGCCTCTCTCTCTGCGGCTCGTGCCTCTCTCTCTGCGGCTCGTGCCTGGGCCTCTCTTTCTGCCGCCTCTCTCTCTGCGGCTCGTGTCTCTCTCTCTGCGGCTCGTGCCTGGGCCTCTCTTTCTGCCGCCTCTCTCTCTGCAGCTCGTATCTGGGCCTCTCTCTGCAGTTTGGTACTGGAGAAGCAATTGGAATTTCATATTAGCATCCACTTTCCCAGGGTGTTGTAAGGCAGTCCGCATATAAGAGTCCAAGGCCTCATGTGGAGTACTGTCCTGAAGGGGAGTGATGTTGTATTCCCCAGGAGATATCAGTCCTTGGATGGCAGTTCCAGCTGTAGGACTTTGTCTCATGTCAATCAGCTCTTCTGCACGGGCATCATACTCCAAAAGATCAGCAATAAGTTGTTCCTTGTTCTTTCCTGCAGTAGGGATGTCCTTTTCTTGGCACATTAGCTCCAGTGCAGGCTTGGACTGCTTGCGATATGCCACCATATTTCTAAGATGAGACAGAGGAGGTAAAACAGGAGATGGGGAGGACAGAACTGTCTTGCAATCTTTTTTATGTCTTTTAAACCAGCACTGAGCTTTGTCTTTGGAATTTACACACAAGAAGATGTATGCAATTTATTTTTAGCGCTAAGATTTCCCTACAGGTAAAATCCAGCAAGCACTAAAAATCTCTAAATATGTCCCGACGCTGCCACCAGTTGTCACGATCACACCCTATCGGTCCAGCCAAGACGCTAGAGAGAGTGTGATGGTGCAAGGGTTAAAGCTGGCAGACCTCTGGGTATCCACTACAAGTCCCAGCAAGTCACCAAATTAACCCTTAGATAAACGTGTTTTACCAGAGCCTCCTTCAGAAAGGTGAGCTCATATATTTAGAGATCAAAGACCAGAGCTGATTAATTAAACATTTAATCTGATAAAAGGTATCACAGTGCTATGCATAAAAATAAACAAATGACATACAGATATAAAAATGTATAAAAGAGTTTAGCAAGACAAGTTCAGAAAGCAAAAATGAAGTTCTTACAGCACGATGATATTAGCAGTCAATGAGAGAGAGTGAGGTTCCAGCTGTTCTTAGGATGGTCTTGTCAGCTTGTTCCACAGCATTGAACAACCTGAGTCTAGCATTGTTTTAAATATATCTATCTCCTTTTTGGAGGGACTCAATTCCCCCCTCCCCTCTGATCCCACCAGGTGGGGGAATCTCTTATCTCATATATAGGACCAGAGACCCCTTACATCCTGCTGCATCAAAGAGCCTTTGACTTCAAAAGAGGAAAACAGCAGACAGGCCCCAATTGACTGCAATACACAAAAACAAAGGATACACCGTCTGAATGACCCCTCACCCCCCAGGTCTTAGTTTATACATAGATGCAATTATAAAACACATGTATGTTTCCATAATCATGCCTTGGGCCTGACACTGTCATTCAATGCCCGGTTCCACTGTAGATTACAATTTTTGTTGCCCTCTTGCCCCTGTAATAACCATTTGTTACATTTGTCCTGAAGCTCCGCAGGAAGTACGGTCCGGTGTTCACTATCTGGAAGTCCACGGAGCCGGTTGTCGTCCTCTGTGGTTATGAGGCAGTGAAGGACGCCTTGTTGAATCACAGCGAGGAATTCAGCGACCGCCCCTTCTTTCCCATCATTGATGCCTACTCTGGAGGATACAGTAAGGAGACCTGTCCCTTTAAGAGTTGGACTATAATCTGCCCCTGGCAGGCCCAGTGGGGGCGGAGCATCTGTGGTGTTCCTTTAATCCCCAAGCCATGCTCCGCCCCTGAGGAGCTGCATTAGGTATAACATGGGGTATAACAACCATTTAACACAACATGAATCAGCGCTGAACTTTAGATCCACGTTAGGATCTGTGGACTCTGCAGTAACGGGGTCAACAAGATGGCGGGTACAGGGGTATATAGTAAAGAATTTACGACATTACATAAATCCTATTTCTATTTCGCAGTTATATCGTCTTCTTCTCTACAGGTTTTCCCAGCAACAATGGAGAGAGATGGCGGCAGCTGCGCAGGTTCATGATCTCCACCCTGAGGAATTTAGGGATGGGGAAGACGACCATGGAGGGTCGAATCCTTGCAGAATCTGAGGTCCTCACCAAAGCTGTGAGCCTAACAGGAGGTGAGCGCCCTCTATGGGTCAACTCAGGCATTAGAGATTAGGGGCAAATCTACAGTAGGGTTTTATTTAAAGGGGTACTGCCCCAGTGTCCGGAACATTTAGTCAGCGAGGGTCGTGATGTCATGCACACTCCCCCTAGTGATATCATGCCACGCCCCCTCAATGCCAGTCTATGAGAGGGGGCGTGGCAGCTGCCACACCCCCTCCCATAGCTTTGCATTGAGTGGGCGTGACGTGACGTCACTTGGGGGCGTGTGCATGACATCACGACCCCAGTAGCCCGCACCCAGCGTTCAGAACAAAATGTTTCGGACACTGGGGCAGTGGAATACCCCTTTAATAGGGGGGGGGCGGGACCAAGTGGGACCCACAACAGAGACAACAAAATGTCCACGATTCTATGGACTGTGACAACCTTCTACACCAGTGGTCTCAAACTTTGGCCCTCCAGATGTCTAAAAACTTCCACTTCCAGCATGCCCCGGACAGCCAATGTGCCTACATACGGCATTGATCTGTATGAGCAATCTAATGATTGCTCATGCAAGTACCATAGAAGGATTAAGAAGTTTTTGCTTTACAAATATATTTAATAAGAGTTCAAATCACTCCCAGAAAAGAACAACTCAACTTCAGCAGCTGATAATTATTGGAAGGATTATTGGAAGCCCCCTCCCATAGACTTGCATTGAGGGGGCGTGGCAGTAACGTCACGAGCCTACGGTGCTGCACCCGACGGTCTACCAGGACAGGCCGGTGATTCAGTATACAGTGTAACCTACACTGACCATAGAGATCAGAACTAGTGTTGAGCACGAATATTCGTAATGCAAATTTTTATAGCGAATATCAGCACTTCGCGATTTTGCAAATATTTAGAATATAGTGCTATATATTCTTAATGATGAATATTATTATTTTTTTATTCCCATGCAAATTTTTATGTGAATTTTCCATGCTAATTTTCGCATGGAAAAAATATGAACAAACAAAGCTAAAAATATGCTCATTTTGCGAACATAGGACGAATATTCATCAATATATTTGTGAAATATCGCATTCGAACATGGCCCCTGCTCCTCCCTAATCAGAACAAGGAGAGGACAGAGGGGACTGTGGAGATACACAACCTATTTTGATGCAACAACCAGACAACAAAACCGACCCTCTGTGTTTATATTATATATTTATTATATATATTATTATAATTCTTGGCTTCCCCTCACACATCCATAAGGAAATGTCTATTTTCCAACAGTTTTGTTACAAAAAAACTCAATAATAAATGTCAATGATCAGTAATGAGCGCCTTTATGTTTTCAGGTAACCCATTCCTTGCTGTGGATGTGCTGGGCTGCGCAGTGGGGAACATCACCAGCTCCGCTTTGCTGGGCGAACACTTCGACTACAAAGACCCAAAGTTACAGGAACTGATCGTAACTATGAGGAAATTCCTCTCCAACACGCACTCCCCCCTACATGAGGTGAGGGGGGGGGAGGGGTTCTTCTTACATAAATATACACGGCTCCAAAAAATAAAGGTAACACTTAAACAACACAATGTAACTCCAAATCACTGACACTTGTGTGAGATCCCACTGTCCACTCAGGAAGAACACTGATTGACAATCAATTTCACATGGAACAGACAACACGTGGAAATTATAGCCAATTAGGAAGACACCCCCAATAAAGGAGTGGTTTTGCAGGTAGTGACCACAGACCACTTCTCAGTTCCTATATTTCCTGGCTGGTGTTTTGGTCACTTTCGAATTCTGGCAGTGCTTTCCCTCTAGGGGTAGCATGAGACGGAGTCTACAACCCACACAAGTGGCTCAGGTAGTGCAGATCATCCAGGATGGCACATCAATGCGAGCTGTGACAAGAAGGTTTGCTGTGTCTGTCAGCGTAGTGTCCAGAGCATGGAGGTGCTAGCAGGAGACAGGCCAGTACATCAGGAGATGTGGAGGAGGCCATAGGAGGGAAACAACCCAGCAGTAGGACCGCTACCTCCGCCTTTGTGCAAGGAGGAGCAGGAGGAGCACTGCCAGAGCCCTGCAAAATGACCTCCAGCAGGCCACAAATGTGCATGTGTCCACTCAAACTGTCAGAAACAGACTCCATAAGGGTGGTATGAGGGCCCGACGTCCTCAGGTGGGGGTTGTGCTTACAGCCCAACACCGTGCAGGACGTTTGGCATTTGCCAGAGAACACCAAGATTGGCAAATTCACCACTGGTGCCCTGTGCTCTTCACAGATGAAAGCAGGTTCACACTGAGCACATGTGACAGATGTGAGTCTGGAGACGCCGTGCAGAACGTTCTGCTGCCTGCAACATCTCCAGCATGACCGGTTTGGTGGTGGGTCAGTAATGGTGTGGGGTGGCATTTCTTTGGGGGGCCGCACAGCCCTCCATGTACTTGCCAGAGGTAGCCTGACTGCTATTAGGTACCAAGATGAGATCCTCAGACCCCTTGTGAGACCATATCCTGGTGCGGTTGGGTTCCTCCTAATACAAGACCATGCTAGACCTCATGTGGCTGGAGTGTGTCAGCAGTTCCTACAAGAGGAAGGCATTGATGCTATGGACTGGCCGCCCGTTCCCCTGAATCCGATTGAGCACATCTGGGACGTCTCGCTCCATCCACCACAGACTGTCCAGGAGTTGGCGGATGCTTTAGTCCAGGTCTGGGAGGACATCCCTCAGGAGACCATCCCCCACCTCATCAGGAGCATGCCCAGGCATTGTAGGGAGGTCATACGGGCACGTGGAGGCCACACACACTACTGAGCCTCATTGGGACTTGTATTAAGGACATTACATAAAGTTGGATCAGCCTGTACTGGGGTTTTCCACTGTGATTTTGAGGGTGACTCCATATCCAGACCTCCAGGGGTTAATACATTTCATTTCCATTGATAATTTTTGGTGATTTTGTTGTCAGCGAATTCAACTATGTAAAGAGGAAAGGATTTCATACGATTAGTTCATTCAGATCTAGGATGTGTTATCGCAGGGTTCCCTTTATGTTTTTGGGCAGTGTATATACAGAAGTAAAATTATACAGAATAATGACACTTAGAGTACAGGATTGTAACATTTCGCACCCTGTTCCTGAGGTTGATGCTCTCCTCATGTAATGTCCTCAGGGCTGGTTCAAGGATTTTTGCCACCCTCGGCAAAACCCCAATTTGGGGGTCTGTCCCTTGATCTGAAAAACGGTGTAGTTTCCAAAATGGTATGCCATGTGGGGTTTTCTGCTGGTCTGGCACCATAGGGGCTTCCTAAATGTGACATGCCCCCCAAAAACCATTTCTGCAAGATTCACTCTACAAAATCCCATTGTCGCTCCTTCCCTTCTGAGCCCTCTACTGCGCCCGCCGAACACTTGACATACACATATGAGGTATTTCCTTAATCGAGAGAAATTGGGTTACAAATTTTGGGGGGCTTTTTCTCCTATTACCACTTGCAAAAATTCAAAAACTGAGTCTACAAGAACATACGAGTGTAAAAAATGAAGATTTAGAATTTTCTCCTTCACTTTGCTGCTATTCCTGTGAAACACCTAAAGGGTTAACAAACTTCCTGAATGTCATTTTGGATACTTTGAGGGGTGCAGTTTTTATAATTGGGTCATTTGTACGGCAACGGCTGATCATTACCAAATCATGAATGTATCAATCCCTAAGCACTCTGCAAGATCACGGGATCTTATCTATCCCCTAAATCCGGACGGATCTTCGCAATTAACCCTAAATTCAGAGACTTATAAAACAAGTCAAGGTCCGCAACAACTGCCAGTCACTGAAGTGTATAGACTGTATTGATGAGACTGTTATTGTTCATTGGATGTACCGCAAGTCTTTAAGTAAAGTTTATCCAAGTTCAAGTTCAGCTACCTTGTGGACCTTCAGTCATTATTCATATGCACCTGTCCTTACTGGGAAGGGCGGCGATAGGCCGGAGAATTATCTCAGCATACTAGCCCTCAGCCTAGCGTCACGAACTATAGGGTTAACCTTAACCCCTGATATAGTGAAGGAATACCCTGACTGCATTACCCCTACCCCAGAGGCCTACCACAATAGAATATCCAAAGGCAAGATCAGGGGTATATTACAAAAAGATGTTAATGATAGCTCAACATTCAAACCACATGGTTGCAGGGTATTTAACCTGTCAATCCACTGTACTTCTCTTTTCTTTAATAACTTTTCCCTATCACCACCTCTCCTTGTCCTTGGAACATGGTCAACAATCAAGAACTTTAGATGCCCAACGTCATGTTTGTGATCCCTAAAGTGTCTAGGGACCGGAAGGTCCCCTTTACCTGTACGGATAGATGACTTATGATTGTTTAGACGGAATCTGTAGTCGTTTCACCTACATAAAGTAGATCACAAGGACAATACAGAACATAAATTACATATTCGCTCCTACATGTCACATGATGCTTGATCAAGAACTTTTCGCCAGAAGATGGGTGTACAAAGGTATTGCCTACAACCTTTATCCCACAATGATTACACCTGCCACAAGGAACGCAGCCAGGTTTAAGTTGTGTTGCCAGGAAGGAAGATTCACCAATTGTATCAGCCTGAACTAATTTATGGACCTCCTATAAGATATAATGGAGGAACAGAAAATTCTGCAATATGCGAGAAACTATTTGTAAGTATTGTCCAGTGTCTTTTTTACAATAGCTGCTATCTGCTGGCTTGAATTATTATAAGTAGAGATAAATGATATTCTGTTGGCCCCGCCTTCTTTTTCCTTTCCTCTCCTAACAACTCATTTCTGGTTATCTGTGATACCTTATCTTTTTGTTGTTTGACCAGTTTTTATTGTAACCTCGGGATATAAATTTATTACCCATCTAGTCCAGTCTGTTATCCAGTTTTACCGGATCCTCCACAATTGTCTTTACTTGTAGGAACTGACTATAAGGCAAAGATTTTACTGTATTTCTCGGGTGCTGACTCTTAAATTTTAGCAAGTTATTTCTATCAGTCGGTTTTATGAAGATATCTGTCTTCAACTGTCCTGCCTCTCGGTATACCCATGTATCCAAAAATAGTAGTCCTGTCATGGAGTGCGTCATTGTAAACTTGATGTCATCGTCAATGTCATTTAACCCCTTGGGGAATGAGCCCATTATGACCCTAAGGACGGGAGCATTTTTTGCAAATCTGATCACTGTCACTTTAAGCATTAATAACTCTGATGCTTTTATTTATAAATTTGATTCCAAGGTTGTTTTTTCGTGACATATTCTACTTTATGTTAGTGGTAAATTTTCGTCGATACTTGTATCATTTCCCGGTGAAAAATTAAAAAATTTGATGAAAAATTTGAAAATTTAGCATTTTTCTAACTTTGAAGCTCTCTGCTTGTAAGGAAAATAGACATTCCAAATAAATTATATATTGATTCACATATACAATATGTCTACATTATGTTTGCATCATACAGTTGAGATGTTTTTACTTTTGGAGACATCAGAGGCTTCAAAACTCAGCAGCAATTTTCCACAAAATTTTCAAAATCGGAATTTTTTCAGGGACCAGTTTAGGTTTGAAGTGGATTTGAAGGGTCTTCATATTAGAAATACCCCACAAATGACCCAATTATAAAAACTGCACCCCCCAAAGTATCCAAAATGACATCCAGGAAGTTTTTTAACCCTTTAGGTGTTTCACAGGAATAGCAGCAAAGTGAAGGAGAAAATTCAAAATCTTCATTTTTTACACTCGTATGTTCTTGTAGACTCAGTTTTTGAATTTTTACAAGTGGTTATAGGAGAAAAAGCCCCCAAAAATTTGTAACCCAATTTCTCTTGATTAAGGAAATACCTCATATGTGCATGTCAAGTGTTCGGCGGGCGCAGTAGAGGGCTCAGAAGGGAAGGAGCGACAATGGGATTTTGGAGAATGAATTTTGCAGAAATGGTTTTTAGGAAGCCCCTATGATGCCAGACCAGCAGAAAACCCCACATGGCATACCATTTTGGAAACTACACCCCTCAAGGAACGTAACAAGGGGTCCAGTGAGCCTTAACACTTCACAGGTGTTTGACGACTTTTCGTTAAAATCGGATGTGTAAATGAAAAAAAAAAATTTTCACTAAAGTGCAGATTTTTCCCCAAATTAACCATTTTTACAAAAGGTAATGGGAGAAAATGCCCCCCAAAATTTGTAACCCCATCTCTTCTGAGTATGGAAATACCCCATGTAAGGACTTAAAATGCTCTGCTTGCGCACTACAATGCTCAGAAGAGAAGGAGCGCCATTGAGCTTTTGGAAAGAGAATTCGTTTGGAATGGAAGTCGGGGGCCATGTGCGTTTACAAAGCCCCCCGTGGTGACAGAACAGTGGAACCCCCCCTACATGTGACCCCATTTTGGAAACTACACCCCTCACAGAATTTAATAAGGGGTGCAGTGAGTATTTACACCCCACTGACGTTTGACAGATCTTTGGAACAGTGGGCTGTGCAAATGAAAAATTAAATTTTTCATTTTCACGGACCACTGTTCCAAAAATTAGTCAGACCCCTGTGGGGCGTAAATGCTCACTGTACCCCTTATTACATGTGGGTATTTATTTATTTTTTGCGTTTATGTCAGAACCGCTGTAAAATCAGCCACCCCTGTGCAAATCACCAATTTAGGCCTCAAATGTACATAGTGCGCTCTCACTCCTGAGCCTTGTTGTGCGTCCGCAGAGCATTTTACGCCCACATATGGGGTATTTACGTTACAAATTTTGGGGGTCTTTTTTTACTTTTACTGCTTGTGAAAATAAAAAGTAAAGGGCAACACCAGCATGTTAGTGTAATTTTTTTTAAATTTTTTTACACTAACAGGCTGGTGTAGCCCCCAACTTCTCCTTTTCATAAGGGGTAAAAGGAGAAAAAGCCCCCCAAAATTTGTAGTGCAATTTCTCCAGAAATACCCCATATGTGGCCCTAAACTGTTTCCTTGAAATACGACAGGGCTCCGAAGTGAGAGAGCTCTATGCGCATTTGAGGACTAAATTACTAATTGCATAGGGGTGGACATAGGGGTATTCTACGCCAGTGATTCCCAAACAGGGTGCCTCCAGCTGTTGCTAAACTCCCAGCATGCCTGGACAGTCAGTGGCTGTCCAGAAATGCTGGGAGTTGTTGTTTTGCAACAGCTGGAGGCTCCGTTTTGGAAACACTGCCGCACGATACGTTTTTCATTGATATTGGGGGGGGACAGTGTAAGGGGGTGTATATGTAGTGTTTTACCCTTTATTATGTGCTAGTGTAGTGTAGTGTAGTGTTTTTAGGGCACATTCGCACTGGCGGTTTACAGGGAGTTTCCCGCTAGGAGTTTGCGCTGCAGCGAAAAATTTGCCGCAGCCCAAACTTGAAGCAGGGAACTTACTGTAAACCTGCCAGTGTGGATGTACCCTGGGGGGGGGGGGGGGGGGGGCAAACCTCCAGCTGTTTAAAAACTACAACTCCCAGCAGGTACTGACTGAGGAGTTGTACTTTTGCAAGAGCTGGAGGCACACTGGTTGGTAAACCTTCAGTTAGGTTCTGTTACCTAACTCAGTTTTTTCCAACCAGTGTGCCTCCAGCTGTTGCCAAACTACAACTCCCAGGATGTACTGATTGCCGAAGGGCATGCTTGGAGATGTAGTTATGCAACAGCTGGAGTTACGCAACTACAACTCCCAGCATGCCGAGACAGCTGTTTGTCAGTGATCTCCAAACTGTGACCCTCCAGATGTTGCAAAACTACAAATCCCAGCATGCCCAGAAAGCAAAGGGCTGTTTGGGCATGCTAGGAGTTGTAGTTTTGCAAGATCTGGAGGGATACAGTTTAGAGACCACTGTATAATGGTCTCAAACTGCAGTCCTCCAGCTGTTGCAAAACTACATATTCCAGCATGCCCAAACAGCAAACAGCTGTCTGGGCATGCTGGGAGTTTTAGTTTTGCAACATCTGGAGGGCTACAGGTTAGAGACCACTGTAGCCCTCCAGATGTTGCTAGGCAACTTACCGGCTTCCGTAGGATACAGGGAGCTGTCTTCTTCTGCCGCACGAAGTCGCCGCCTGCCGATCACCCCGCGCCCACTGCCTCCGGACAGGTAAGTGGATCTTCGGCATTCGGTCCTCTTTGGTTCCCCGTTCTGCCCCGGCTATTGTGGGTGGGCAGGGCGGGGAAAACGAAAGTAAACCCCCCCCCCCGCCCCCGATCTGCTATTGGTGGTTGCATCTAGACCACAAATAGCAGGGATAGGAGGGGTGGCACCCTTGCCACCTCACTCCTATCCCTTCAGGGGGATCGTAGGTGTCTTAGGCAACCGTGATCCCCCTTATTTTCCGGGTCACCAGGTCACCATAGACCCGTAATGACCTGGAATCGGCGCAAATCGCAAGTGTGAATTAACTTGCGATTTGCGCTGATCGCCGACATGGGGGGGTCTGATGACCCCCCTGGGCATTTGCGCGGGTGCCTGCTGATCGATATCAGCAGTCACCCCGGTCCGGTCCCTGCCCGGTGGGGCGGGGACCGAAATTCCCACGGTTGTATGGATATGCCCTTCGTCCTTAAAGGGGTATTCCAGGAAAAAACTTTTTTTTTATATATCAACTGGCTCCAGAAAGTTAAACAGATTTGTAAATTACTTCTATTAAAAAATCTTAATCCTTTCAGTACTTATGAGCTTCTGAAGTTAAGGTTGTTCTTTTCTGTCTAAATCCTCTCTGATGACACCTGTCTCGGGAAATGCCCAATTTAGAAGCAAATCCCCATAGCAAATCTCTTCTAAACTGGGCGTTTCCCGAGACAGGTGTCATCAGAGAGGATTTAGACAGAAAAAAACAACCTTAACTTCAGAGGCTCATAAGTACTGAAAGGATTAAGATTTTTTAATAGAAGTAATTTACAAATCTGTTTAACTTTCTGGAGCCAGTTGATATATATATATATATATATATATATATATATATAAAGTTTTTTCCTGGAATACCCCTTTAAGTACCAGGACACAAGGGCGTATGCATACGCCCTTCGTCCCCAACAGGTTAAAAAAGAAAAAAATTCCTCTAGCTGAATAACACTTCCCCGCCAAATGAAAAAAATGTCATCTATGTATCTCCACCACTTCAGCACAAGGCTGAAGTGGTGGGATACATAGATATAGGATTCCTCCAAGTCCGCCATTACAATGTTTGCGTAAGTTGGGGCCATATTTAACCCCATGGGGGTCCCCTTACATTGTTCAAAAAATTGGTTCTCAAAAAGAATATAGTTGCATGACAAGATGATTTCAACAAGTCCCACTATCAATTCCTGGCTCTCTGTGGGTTAGTGAGTAAAGCCTTAATCACACTCTGTATGTCCTTTTCATGACCAATACTTGTATATAAACTGACTACATAGAAGGAGACTAAAATGTCCTCCTCTGATATAGTCAGTTCAGAGATTTTTGTTAGGGAGTCTGTCGTCTCCTGAATATAAGATTTCGCACCAATGGCATACTGTCTTAACACCTTGTCTACAAAAATAGCTGAGGGGCTAAAAATGTACTCACATCCAGATACTATAGGACGTCCCGGTGGTTGTTCCAAGCTCTTATGTATCTTAGGTAGAACATAAAATACAGGAGTTCTTGGAAATGGTGGTAACAAAAATGTATACAGCTCTTTGTTAATCAGGTCAGATGCTAATGCGTGATCTAACAGTCTCTTAAGTCTGGTCTTAACAGTCGAAGTGGGGTCACTAGAGAGCCGTTTGTATACAGAAGTGTCCCCAAGTTGTCTGTGTATTTCCTGCAAGTACATAGACTGGTCCATAACGACGAGCGCATTCTATGAACAGGGAGGTACACGGATCATGCGCATAGCGAGTCTGTAGTGACGTAGTATTGCATCCGGGAGTTGGTGCGGTCACGTGAAGTGTCATGTGATTGCCGAGTTCCGGACATGCGCATCTCCATTGTTTACAAACGGAAGAACGGCAGCATGGTAGAAGGAGGTCCCTACAGCGGGGGAGTGAGTACATGCCCACTAATTATGATACTTACAAGCATCTGTAATGTTTTTATGGCACTTTTTATGAATTCACTATTCTATGGAGATAATGCACGATTTATGTATATGGTCTAAGTTAAATTTAGCATGTAGGTGTAACGATATTTTATGTCATTGTTTACACTGATGATGTCACAATGTACCTACCCCTTATAGGTGTATTGTACCCTATATATATGATGCACTTGCACTTTGCTGTATGCTTGAGAAAGACCTCATTGAGAAGGTTGAAACTTTGCTTCACTATTGGGTGAATAAAGTTATTTTTGTACATTTGGATCACTGGAGTGCCGCCCTATTATTTCTTGGATACATTCCTGGTTGAGACACTTTGGTCGAGTCTAACAAAGGACTGAGCACCTGCCTGGATCCGGGGATCTGAATCCCACACAGTGCCACTCAACAGTTGGAATATGTATATATACTATATATATATTTGTGGTCAGGACATATCACTGTCGGTAGTCTTACCTGTTACCTGCCACCAGGGAAACCTGTAACTTAACATCTACCTGCCCCCCTAGAACACTGGTTGTGGTGTGCCTGAAAACCGCGCCGAGGGTCCGCCTTTAGAGGGCAAAAAGACAACACCATTTAGGGTAATTTAAGTAATATTTATTATAAAGCAAAATAGTGAAATGCATCCGCCATCTCCCTCGAGGGATCTGGGACATGAGTGGTGTATGCGTCAAAGCGCCATCTGCCCAACTTCTGTATCATATGTGTTGGCACTTTGTGCCTGGAGGCAGGAGACGCAGCTCCTATCCAAAATGAGTGTCCTGAATATTCCCTAGGGTTGTGGCCTAATGTACGAAGCAATGTGCGGACATGTGATATGAATAAAGAGGTGGTCAGAGCCCCCGCACCGAAAGGCCACAGTGGCGCCTCCGAAGGCTTGTCGCTGAGAAAGTTTACCAGTTGCGACAACACCGCCACCGGGCACCACTGGTTGCCTGAAGAGAAGAACCTGACCACAACCCCCACCGGGAAGTTATGGTGACAGGAAGTGAAACCTCAAACCAAGAACCCTGCCACCTTAAACCTCAAACCAAGAACCCTGCCACCTTAAGTGAGCTTTCGGTGAGTGTGCCGAACCCCGCCTGGCACACGAGAATTCTCCCGGCCAGAGGAAACCATAGAACGCTAGGTGCTCTGCCGACTTCAGTATCAGGCTGCGCTCGAATCCGAATGGGTTACCGTCCAACACGTCAGACAATGAACTTACCAGTTCACCGCTGATAGGCCTCCCGAGACGGAATACTGGAGCTACGGGCCAAGACCCCACTGAGCACAGCCTTGATAGCCTGATACGAAAGCATAGAAAGCCTGTCCGGGAGAGATAAAGAAATGAAGTCCTGGATACCTGAAAGATAAGATTTGATGGTACTATGAGATAAGTGCAGAGAAGAGTGGCAGAACCCGATGACAGATAGAATGACATTAGTGTCAAAGAGAAAGGAATACTGTGTTGAGTTAGATATGACCTGAAAGTGTTGTATGCCGCGTGATATGCCTTCAGTGCTAGTTTAAACGTATGTGAAGTCTACTGGCACAGCGGTATTTGCGGTGTAACTATTGGTAATTGTAGAGTACCAGCTATGACCATCTGTACCGCATGAAAGCTACAAATGTATGTGTAGTGTACTCCGTATGCATCCGTGAGCATATGAACAGTGCGCGCTATGTGTATGGCAAGACGACAACAGTTATGAGCATATGTTTCTGGATAGCGACCCGCGTATGTATGAAAGGACGGCACACGTGAGTGCAGTATGACCACGAAAAGCACACGAACAGTGCTCAAGGCCTGAGTGTTTAACACTGTCTGTACACATTGCATATAACACAATGAGCGTATGAACAGTGCGAACTGTGTGTATGGTACGACAGTATGAAGCTAGATACAACAACAGTTATAAGCATATGTTCTGAATAGCGACCCGCGTATGTATGAAAGGACGGCATGCGTGAATGCAATATGACCACGACAAGCACACGAACAGTGCTCAAGGCCTGTCTGTATACTTTGCATATAACACAATGAGTGTATGAACAGTGCAAACTATGTGTATGGCAAGACAGTATGAAGCTAGATACGACAACAGTTATAAGCATATGTTCTGAATAGCGACCCGCGTATGTATGAAAGGACGGCATGCGTGAATGCAATATGACCACGACAAGCACACGAACAGTGCTCAAGGCCTGTCTGTATACGTTGCATATAACACAATGAGTGTATGAACAGTGCAAACTATGTGTATGGCAAGACAGTATGAAGCTAGATACGACAACAGTTATAAGCATATGTTCTGAATAGCGACCCTCGTATTTATGGAAAGGACGACACACATGAGTGCAATATGACCACGACAAGCACACGAACAGTGCTCAAGGCCTGAGTGTTTAACACTGTCTGTACACACTGCATATAACACAATGGGCCTATGAACAGTGCGAACTGTGTGTATGGTACGACAGTATGAAGCTAGATACAACAACAGTTGTGCGCATATTCTGGATAGCAACCCGCATATGTATGAAAGGACGGCACACGTCAGTGCAATATGACTACGATAAGCACACGAACAGTGCTCAAGGCCTGAGTGTCTAACACTGTCTGTACACATTGCATATAGCACGACGAGCGCATGAAATGTACACAACAGTGACTGTACCTGCTGCCTCAGATATTATGAGTGCATGTACTGTATGGAACACTAACTGTGGCTCCTGCATGTGACACTTATGAGTGTATGTACTGTAAACAAAACACTAACTGTACCTGCTGTATTTAACACAAGCACTGTGTCCGTAGACATGATCGGTCTCCGCGTGCCTATCGTACCTGTAGGTTAGACAGGTCCTGCGTATCCTCGTGCCTGTAGATGTGACAGGTCTTTGCGTAATCATCGTGCCTGTAACAGGACAATCTAACTCAAACCTCGTACCTACAAGTCTTGAATAACGCTGTGGACGTGATGGATGCTCGCGTGATGTTGCCTAAATGGACTAAACAGATTAATGCTGACCGCAAACTGCAAACGTACGCACCGGGGAATGCTACAAACGTATGTACAGTGCAAGCTTAAACGTATGCGAAGTATACTGGCACCAAGGTATGTTCGATGTACCTATTAATGATTGTAGAGAACAAGCTATGAGCAATTGTAAAGTATGAAGCTACGAACGTGTGTATGGTATATTCCGTGTAACTCCATGGGCGTATGAACCGTGCAAGCTATGAGCGTGAGTATGGTAAGACAGTATGAAGCTAGATACAACAATTGTTATGAGCATATGTACTGGACAGCGACCTGCGTATGTATGGAAAGGACGGCACGCGTAAGTGCAATGTGACCACGACAAGCACACGAACAGTGCCCAAGGTCTGAGTATTTGACCCTATGTCTGTACACGTAGCGTGTGATACAAGGAGTGTATGCACTATACACAACAGTAACTGAACCTGCTGCATGAGACACTATTGGCACGTGTACTGTATGCAACATTAACTGTGGGTTCTGCATATGACACTATGAGTATACGTGCTGTAACAAAAAACACTAACTGTACCTGCTGCATATGACACTGAGCATAAGCATTGTATGTCACCTAACTGTGCCTACCGCCTATAACACTATGAGCATATGCACTGTGTACCATGCCAGTGTGACTGTACCCACTGCATATGACCCTGCACATATGTACTGCGAACTACCTTAACTATACCTACTGCGTCTGACACTGAGCATAAGCACTGTGCCACCTAACTGTGCCTACCGCCTATAACACTATGAGCATATGCACTGTATACCATCCCAGTGTGACTGTACCCACTGCATATGACCCTGCACATATGTACTGCGAACTACCTTAACTATACCTACTGCATGTGATACTATGAGCATATTTACTGTATACAGCACCTATGACTGTGACCCCTACAAATGACACTATAAGCATGTATGCTGGTGTACAAACTAACTATACCCACTGCAACGACCCTATGAGCGCATGGATTGTATACGATACTAACTACCCACTGCAATATAACACTATGAGCGTATGTACTGTATACGATACTACAACGTACCCCCTGCAAATACGCCACGAGCGTGTGTACTATGCCTAACCCTGTAACCTACTGCATGCTACTATGACCTTGTGTACTGAATACGACACTGCACCTTCTGCATATAAGCTACAACGCATGTACGTACTATGCGCCTTTTTTTCTGTCTCTCCACCCCCCCCGAGTGTACGGTATGAACGTTATGAACGACTGCATGAAAACGCTGTGAGTGATTGCACGGTATGAAACGTTATGAGTGACTATGCGCACCATGACTTACGTGCAGTATGGAACTGCCATGTGTCGCGAAAGCAGTATGCAAATGAGTGTAGGTACCGTGTATGTGTTACGTGTGGAGCGAAGATATGAGCGTAGGCCGTGTAGCAACGTGCGGCATAGATGCTACGAGTGATTGCACGGTATGGCCGCTGTGAGTAACTGCCCGGTATAGACGAACCGAACACACACTTAATGTTGAACGTAATGCTGAGAGTGACTGAACGTGCAAGCGTAGGTGAAATGATAGCGTGCTGCCGTAATGCAATTGCCATCCCAGAGTACCACCTGAAGCGTGTGAAACAAGAGATGACCGTGAATGTAAGTATGGCGCGTGTAGCCGTGAATTAACGAACAGTGACCACCTCCTGACTACGAGTCAAGATTATAGTGAACACCGTTCCTAACTAACTAGCAATGGCTCTGAAGACGTGTCAGCAACCACCGCAGGCAAGTGGTCACCCTTGAAGAAGAGTCAAGATTGCAGTGACCACTACCCGTTTGATGAGAATGCTCTGCGTGACAGTAGCAATGACGCACTGAACCCCATCTGATGAACGTATCAGATTTAGCAGTAACTCAGCGCCTATGTGTAACCGCTGCAGTGTTTACCATTTAACTAATGTGATGGAAGTGTTATGAAAAGTGGTGACAATGAGGACCCGATCTCACTAAAAACACAGCGACCGTGCAAGATGAGGAATAAAAACGGAACGATATCCGATTGGTACTGACCGTAGCCACCGGTGTAGTTTTTGGAAAAGAAAAACAGGAATGAAACGACCACCAACCGTATACAGACCACCCACTCTGGGGAGGAGAGGAGAAACGTTGTTCTAAGCTACCTGACCACTTGCGTACACAATCTGCCTAATACAAGCCGATAGATGACTTGCCTAACCTCAACCTAACCCCCCCCCCCATGTATATCTTAACCCAACCCACTGCGAAAACCGTATCCCACATTGTATCTGCAACCCCTGCCTCAACCCCCCCCCCCCCCCTATAGAACGATACATGTGATTAGTGCCACGTGCACCAACACCGGTGTACCAAGACCCCTCAATGCATGATTTATCATGTAACATTGCAACCATGTATCAAAACAATTACTCTTCTTACTTTATTATAACTATGTATATTTATTTGTATACCTTATTATTTATTTATTTATATATATTTTTTTTTTTGTGTAACCTCTGGCTGTGCAATTGCAGCCAGGTGAACTACCCTTAGTTTTAGCAGATTACATTAACCAATACCGCTGGCTCACAGCGTTTTGGGCTTCCAGCAACACCATTAAATGCATCTTCCCTTTTTTTTTTTTTACTTTACCTGTACTGCAGCGCCACCTACCGACCAGAGGCGGAACTGCAGCACCAGTCTGCTGTACCCACAGACACGTTGGGGCTCCACCCGGCCGGCGTCCCATGTGTCATGTGACACTGCCGGAGCGGGGAGGCCCACATGGGACGCGACTCCCCGCGCTGGACAAGCCTGCCAGGTATCACAACCCTGTCTAGGTACCTGGACATGTACGGACCGCTCGGACAGCGCTGCCCCGCCGCAAACTGCCGTGTGCTGACGACGCCGGGTGCCGGAGCACGCCCGCAATTCGAGGTGAGCAAAGCCACGGACCCGGGTACCGAGAGTAATAACCCTGCCAGTTACCCGGCACTTACTTGCACCAACACCCGACAGGCCCAGCGTACGCAACGAAAAGAACCCCCGCCCTACATCAACCCAGCATACGCCCCGAGGGAGGGGTCAGCGTTGGTTAAATATGCTAAGCCCCTCCCACAAATGCAGCCTGATAGGCTTTCTACACACACATATATATATATATGGTATACCGTATTATACCAGAACAGAACAATACCGCCATACCGTGACTGAATAACACCACCATACCAGAACAGTACAATACCGCCATACTGTGACTGAATAACACCACCATACCAGAACAGTACAATACCGCCATACCGTGACTGAATAACAACACCATACCAGAACAGTACAATACCGCCATACCGTGACTGAATAACACCACCATACCAGAACAGTACAATACCGCCATACTGTGACTGAATAACAACACCATACCATAACAGTACAATACCGCCATACTGTGACTGAATAACAATGCCATACCCTAACAGTACAATATCGCCATACTGTAACTGAATAACAATGCTATACCATAACACAACAATACCGCCATACCGTGACTGAATAACACCGCCATACCAGAACAGAACAATACCGCCATACCATGACTGAATAACACCGCCATACCAGAACAGAACAATACCGCCATACCATGACTGAATAACACCGCCATACCAGAACAGAACAATACCGCCATAACGTGACTGAATAACACCACCATACCAGAACAGAACAATACCGCCATACCGTGACTGAATAACACCACCATACCAGAACAGTACAATACCGCCATACTGTGACTGAATAACACCACCATACCATAACAGTACAATATCGCCATACCGTGACTGAATAACACCGCCATAACAGAACAGAACAATACCGCCATACTGTGACTTAATAACAACACCATACCAGAACAGTATAATACCGCCATACTGTGACTGAATAACAATGCCATACCATAACACAACAATACCGCCATACCATGACTGAATAACACCGCCATACCAGAACAGAACAATACCGCCATACCGTGACTGAATAACACCGCCATACCAGAACAGAGCAATACCGCCATACCGTGACTGAATAACAACACCATACCATAACAGTACAATACCGCCATACTGTGACTGAATAACAATGCCATACCATAACACAACAATACCGCCATACCGTGACTGAATAACACCACCATACTAGAACAGAACAATACCGCCATACCGTGACTGAATAACACCGCCATACCAGAAAATAACAATACCGCCATACTGTGAGCGAATAACAGTTTACACAGTTTTTCAGTTTTTTTCACTCCTGTAATATTGTAATGAAAGATAGATTATATATATATATATATATATATATATATATATATATATAATCTATCTATCATTACAATATTACAGCAGTGAAAAAGAAAAATCAGACATCTTATCCCCTATCCTTTGGACGTATTAGGGCCGGAGTACCCCTTTAAGCAGTTTTCCTTTGCGGGGTCTAGATAATATTCCTTACACACACGTTTCTATATGCATGGCGCAGTGCTTGTGGCCACGCTTTTGGTTGCCAAGTGTCACTATACTCTTCCATCCTTTCAGGTCATTTCACGTTACTACAGGAATGGCGCGGTGCTTATCTCCCCACACGTCTTGGGTCCCTAGTAAGTGTCACCAGACTCATTCATATACATCAGATCGGTTTTAGTGTTGCTGCGTATTTGTTACTTTGGTGTTATCACTTTTTTATGCTATTTTATCTGTTTGGCGCTTATATGTTAGCGTGGATTACGCGTGTGTTCCATCGGTGTTTGTGACTCGCAGGTAAGTTAGTAGGGTTACCGGCCTTTGTAAATTGCAGTTTCTCCGGTTCAGGGGTTATGTTTGTTACTTTAGCTTTGGTTGCTGCATTGTCGTTCATCACACCCGTTATAATTGCTTGGTTACCGTGGTTACCGTAGCTCTTGCATCCTTTCGGTACGCGCAGTACCGTCTCATCTCATGCGACATTTTCTTTGTGGTACAGGAGAGTCACTACACTTAGTCGCAGGGGATTTCACTGATTTTACAGGCATAACTTGCTCTAGCTTTTGTGGTGAGGGTGTCATGAGGGCAGATGGAATTACCCTAGGGGGCAGATGGCATTAAAGGGGTATTCCAGGCAAAAATATTTTATCCCCTATCCAAGGGATAGGGGATGAGGTGTCTGATCGCGGGGCGCCAGCTGCTGAGGACCCCGCGAACTCCCTACACCACCCTCATTCTATGCAGGGACTGCGTCTCTAGTTTCGGAAACCTCCGGGTTTCTGGGACTGGGGACGTGACTTCACGCCACGCCTCCTCCATTCATATCTATGGGAGGGGGCATGATGGTTGTCACGTCACGTCCCCAGTCCTGGAAACCTGGAGGTTTCCGAAACTGGAGATTCAGCACCCGCATTCTATGCGGGTGTTGCAGGGAGATCGCGGGGGGTCTCAGCAGCAGGCCCATCACGATCAGACATCTTATCCCCTATCCTTTGGATAGGGGATAAAATATTTTTTCTCGGAATACCCCTTTAACCCTTTGAGTTTGTGATGCCAGGGCGTGGTTTATCCTCTACACCAGCCAAAGGTATACCGCTGGATCCTGGGCTAGGCACGGAGGCAAATAATGACTCCGATGTCAAGTTATGGAACAATCGCAGCTTTACTGAGTCAGACAGGTGTAACAGTCTATACAGCTTGGCCAGGCCCACGGAGGTGACCATTGACTTCAGAGACCACAGGTTATGCTGGGATTTATGGTGGACTTGAACAATTTGATGCAGGCCACGCTCACTTGAGACAGGATGACTTGGGCTGGCTTGACTTAGACTGACTTCACCCCTTTGTAGCTCACCAGGTTTCGACTTTCACCTGTGGGGCAGTAGGCTTGTGGATCCATGGCTGCGTGGTAGACTTTGGGTCATCTCAGGACACCAAACACTCTCTCAGGACTTGACCTCACTGTAGCTCAGCAAAGACTCAAAAGAAATAGAGGAAGCTCCACCCAGGGTTTATATGGGGGAGACTCTGGAGGGGTCCCATAGGTCACCCTGTAGGTCACATGGTCACTGGTACCTTCCCTGGTTACAATCACATGACAATAATACTTAAAGGCATATGGCAAATTATGTATATTACATTAGATAACATGGATTTTTAATACTAAACACGGAGTATAAGTACAGGGGGCCCAGGGGTCACGGAATGGAGTCTGTCTGACAGGGCAGCTAGGGTACAGGGGTGCAACTCTTTGTTAGGTGCATTGGCCAAGCATGTGGTGTCACTACACGTCACCCTGACTTAGTATTGTTCCTTTACACTTTTTGTTTTTATACGTTTAGTCAGGTACTCTTGCGTTACGACAGGTTTGTTAGTTCCAGCATCGCTGCATCTCATTCATTCACCTTCATTTTGGTACTCAGTAGTCACAGCGCATATTTCGTTACGCTTAACGCATCATGCACATATGCTCATTATCAAGCCATTGGTCATGATACTTACAGGACATCTTCATAGAGGTTATCATTTTTCAGCTGGCCTGCCACGTCTGCAGGGGAATACACTCACACTTCTTGAGTTATTGTTTCTGACACATTTTCCAGAGCGATAGAAGCAGGACACATAGGTGGTTGTATACCTGTTACGCCTGTCACGTTTTCAGGTTGGATGTACCACTCAGTTATTGTTGCTGACACGTTTTCAGAACAATAGCATCACGACACATAGGCAGTACTATACCTGTTATGCCTGCCGCGCTTTCAGGTGTGATGCACTGCATAGTCGTATGTTCTGACACGTTTTTTCAGGACATGACTGCCACGTTTTCACTAATTATACCTCATCTGCAGGTGACATATTCACGTATGGTGACATGGTTCAGCTCATTTCTTCCATATTGGTAATCACTATGAGGTCTTTTCTGAGGTTTGTTGTTTCTCTTAGTCATGATGATTTACGTCATAGTACCATCATCTAGGCAGCATACTCCTGAAATGTTCTATTTTCATGAAGTTTTGGTTCTGTCACGATTCGGCTGGCTGGAGGTGGATCCTCTGTGCCAGAGAGGGATTGGCGTGGACCGTGTCAGTGGACCGGTTCTAAGTTGCTACTGGTATTCACCAGAGCCCGCCGCAAAGTGGGATGGTCTTGCAGCGGCGGTAGCAACCAGGTCGTATCCACCGGCAACGGCTCAACCTCTCTGACTGCTGAGATAAGCGCGGTACAAGGGAGTAGACAAGAGCAAGGTCGGACGTAGCAGAAGGTCGGGGCAGGCAGCAAGGATCGTAGTCAGGGGCAACGGCAGGAGGTCTGGAACACAGGCTAGGAACACACAAGGGAACGCTTTCACTGGCACAATGGCAACAAGATCCGGCGAGGTAGTGCAGGGGAAGTGAGGTATAAGTAGGGAGTGCACAGGTGAACACACTGATTAGGCCTGCTGCTCCAATCAGTGGCGCAGTGGCCCTTTAAATCGCAGAGGCCCGGCGCGTGCGCGCCCTAAGGAGCGGGGCCATGCGCGCCGGGACAACACAGACGGGGAACGGGTCAGGTACGGGAGCCGAGATGCGCATCGCGAGCGGGCGCGTCCCGCATCGCGAATCGCATCCCGGCTGGGAGCAATATCGCAGCGCACCCGGTCAGCAGGTCTGACCGGGGCGCTGTGAATAAGAGAACGCTGCGAGCGCTCCGGGGAGGAGCGGGGACCCGGAGCGCTCGGCGTAACAGGTTCCTTATCATCATGGTTTTCCTTTCCCTACGACTGGTCGGGTTTTGCCCCCTTTTAACATAGAAGCAGCATACGATGATGGTTAACAGAGGTCTGTCCATATTGTCTAGTGGTGAGGGGTACCTGTTTTGGTATACGGTGGACATGCTCGTGGTGTATAGGGGGAAACAATGGAGTCTGGCCAGTTAGAAGTAATGGCAGGGGTGTCTTCAGTTCTAATGGTACTTCACTGAGGGCTGCCTGAGGGCCATGTCCTGCGTGCTCGGGACAGCAGCTGATGCCCTTGTGGTGTCCCGGTACCATATTGCATACCGTACCTTGTATGGTGGTCCCCAAAGTCAGAGTTACTACGTTCAGGTAGGGTCCCCCAGGTGGGACAGCCCCTAGTCGCTTTCTTCTTTTCTAATTTTATAATGTTTATGTGCATATATTTAATAATGTGTATACTTAATATAATGTATAGTATGCTTACCTTGTTGGCGTCGCAGGACCTTCGGTCATGTGACTATGTTAATTCCTCTATGGTATGTTGGAGGACCTTTGGAGGTCCTTGAGTCACATGTTTACCCATAACTCTATGTAAAGATGATTGACATAATTATTGGACCAATTAGCTCTAGTCCAGCCCCTGTCCATATAAGGGAGCTGTAACCAATTATCGCTCTCTTGGGTTGCTGCTCTCGTGGATGCCAGACTAGCAGGACTTTCAAAGACACGCTGGGCCAGAAAACCTACTGGCCTCAGCCTAAACTAAACCGTGAGTTCTAAACTAATCCCCGCTAAAGCTAGCGTGACTACTGGACCGAAACTAAGTCCCCTAAATCCAGTGGAACAGCACATATCAGTCTACGGACTCAAAAACACTTAAGGTCCCAACCACTGTCAATCTCCAAGAGACTTTGCATGTATAGAGACTGTTCTGATTATAAAGCTTGCATAAAATCTTCAGTAAAGTTCCGACTGTTTTCAGCAAACTCTCGGGTTGTGGACATTCAATTATTCTATACCTCCCTATCGCTCGTGGGAAGGGTGGCAGTAGGACAAGCATTACTGAGGAGCCCTCACCCTGGCATCACGAATAGAAAGGGTTAACCAGACACCCTTTAGTCACCGCACAGCGACACCCCATATACCCTACTCCCCCAGGCTGTCACATAGCTTTTTGGCGTCCTACGAACAGGATACGGGTGTGTGCCTACAGCTGTTGCCACTAATCAAAGTGTACTCCCCCTATGTAAAAGACTTTATCAATGTGTTACGAAGCACCATTTAAGTGTACGGGATCGTGTGAATGGTGCCGCGTGCAGAGAGCACACGCGAAAAGTAAGGGGGGAGGCAGAAATTTATTGGCTGCCGACATGTGTAAAGTGAGACGTGAATGTATGCTACGATCCTCTGGTCTGGTCAGCGATGCCAGAGTTAACCTGCTGTCGGAAAAGCGTGCGAAGAAAGCCTGTGCTGCGCCATGACCCGCCCCTGGGCGTGGCTACCAAGTAAATGTGTTGCAGCCAAAAGGGAATTTAAATTCACTGCTGTTGTTACCGGGGGGACCGGAAGTCGGGGCTGCACCGATGACGTCCTTCCAGCCGGCAGCCATTTTGGAGGAGCCCATTATAAAATTAGCCCTGCACAGTGACCTCTTCAGTCTGCACAAGGAAGAGATGGAGAGTACAGACATGGCGGAGAGCAGCGTTCCACGTGGTGTGTGCACCAAGATGGTGCCGGAGCAGAGGAAATTTGTGGCGGTCGCAGACCAACTATTCCACTAGCTTGATGACCGTCTGCAGCGGTTATCGTTGGATGAAGAGGGGGCCTGCAATCTTCCCCCATTGCCCGACGATGACTGGCTGGATACCCCTCCAGGGGAAATCGCTGGGACACCTGGAACATCTTCACCGATGAGACTGTTGCATCACCACCGGACATGGGGTTTGTGGGCTGAGATCCCGACGGAGGAGTCTTCTGTAAGTACACCATCAGAAGCTGCCTTCTCTTCCTCCACCAGCCCTGAGCCAGAAATACCCCTGTCCGCTTTGCCGAGTGCATGACCGCGCTCACCAAGATTGCCTAAATGGACCTTTGGGGATGAACCTGAAATGATCCAGTATATGCATGATGTTCTCCAACCCCCTGCCGGGGAAGTCCCTTCCACCAGTCCCTAAGGCACAGAGGAAAAGGGCCCGTCAGGAGGCCGAAATGGCTGAAGTGATGGCAAAGTTAAAGGCCAGAAACGGAGAACTTTATGCCCCCAAGCATGTTCATCTGCCTCATGAGGAAAGGATCCGCTACCAAGAAAACACCAAAGAAATGGAGGCACTCTACATTCGCATCTGGGATCATCCCCGAGAAGGAGAGAAGCCCTTGGAATGTCGAAGAGAAACAGTGGCCAAGTTTGACAAGGTCAGCGCTTATGGTACCCTCATTGATTGCCACACCGGCTATACCATCCCCGTAAACCGGCGAGCTGTACAGAGGCCATACATCAACAAAAAGTTCCATTCCCTGGAGGTGGGTGAGATAGTGGAATACACACCCACCCAGGGCCTGCGAGGAGAGTGGGCTGCCGCAGTCACCAGACCAGCAGCTCCAACCCAATTCCTTTTAAGTATTTTCCATCTATTGATTGGGAGGCGGACCCCTTCCAGCTGAGGCCGAAATGGCCTGCTCCTGATGCCTCCACCTACCAGTCTGAGGAGGAATTTCTACAACAGCAGCCACTTCCGTCTGATTCCTGCAAAGTGCCCAGGCCTACTCCTATCAAGGAGGTTTGGCCTCAACTGCGGGCACCAACCACTGTACATAGGCCTACTCCCGACGCGGAGGTTTGGCCTGCCCACCAGGTACCAATGAAAGTGCTGCAGCCCACTCCCGACGAGGAGGTGGGGCCGAATCAACCAGCACCAACTATTAATCTTAACCCTTTGCCTGTTTGTGATCTTGAGAGGGGTAGAGGATCTAAAAGAGGAGCAGGACGTCATCGCAAGAGTTTCATCTAAAATGTGACACTTATCTGTCCTTAAAGTTTTGTCTTCACAGACTTTTCTGCAACGTTTAAGAAGTGTGCCTAGCAGGAGTATGCTAAGACTGTTCCAGTTGAAACCGTAATCATTAAGCTTTTGTGCCTGGTCCTTAGACCAAGAGACTCCTAGCGGTAGGAGATTCGTAAGTGTGTGCCCAGCTAAACAGTGCTAGCCGTGATATTTGGGCTCTTAGTGCAGGTGGACTGCTGATCCTTGCATGTCTGTTTATGTGTAAATACCTCGGACTCTTAGTGCAGGTGGACTGCTGATCCTTGCACGTCTGTTTAAGTGTAAATACTGGGACTCTTAGTGCAGGTGGACTGCTGATCCTTGCACGTCTGTTTAAGTGTAAATACTGGGACTCTTAGTGCAGGTAGACTGCTGATCCTTGCATGTCTGTTTACGTGTGAATACCTCAATAGTAACGTAATATTCTTTTGCTCAAATTGCACTTATCAGGTGAATGCACCTGAACCCTGTTGGAGTGTTTAATAAATATTTGTGCTAATGTAACTAAATGTAAATGGTTTTTGTACACGGAAATTTATTTTTGCTTTATGCGCGTGTACACAAAAAGAAAAAAAAATGTAAATAATAGGTGTTGTAGTAGTTGCTAGTAGGTGGCTCTCTCAGCTCCTCCGGGAGTAACATTTCCGTCACCCATCACTAACACTTTCTCAAAGATCTACACAGGGAAACTACCCTTAAGGTACCAAGACTGACCTTTCAAGTAGTACTGTACACATAGTACCTCAAACTAATCACTCAAGTGTACTTACCTCACTTAAACTTAGTAGACCAAACAAAAAATATCTCATACTCAAGTAAACGCTTTAGGAATTGTAGCCTATGTCATTTCCAATTCCTGCCACTGTTATGTACATTAACTCTTCTCTCTCCTACGTGTGCGAGATGCCTGGCCAGTAGGTGCTCTTGCGAGCTAAAAATAATACACGTAATCAAAAGGTAACCTAGGTTTATATGTCTTGCATGCTTGTATACTTGTTTGGTAAGTAGTGTTCAGTTTATACATCATAGTTTGTTAGTTTAGGTAGGTTAACGTTCCATCCACACTGGAAGGCCTTGACCATAAATATATATCCCCTCCAGCTGTTGTACAATTGGGCATGCTGGGAGTTGTAGTTTTACAACAACCGGAGGCACCCTGGTTGGAAAAGGCTGATATGTAAAAAGCCTAATTGGCTGCATTTGTGGGAGTGGCGTGGGGTATATAAACTCCCCTCTCCCTCAGGTAGGGGCGTATGACTCGTGGGCGGTATTTCTCTTGCAGGATACCGTGTTAGGGCGTACGTCTCGGAGGTGTCAGTGGTTTGCAGTGGTTTGCAGTTATTTTCGTGTTTCGTGTTTCAGGTTGGTGAGTATCACTCCTGCCGCAGGCCCAAGCCCCTGTCCCGGTTACCCGCCTGCTACCTGCTCGCTGCCGCTTTGGGGGAGCGCTGCTCCTGCGGGTCGCGCGGCCCGTCCTCTCCTGCCGGCCGTCATCACTCGCTCGGCTGGCCGGGGGGGGGGGGGGGAACGGGTTGTCGGGCCCTGCACTGCGGCATTCTCCCCGGTGTTTGCGCTTCCGGGTGTGGGTGGGGGACCTCCCTGTTTCAGCCGCGCCGCCGCCGCTCGGCGGCCCAGCCGCTCCGTCCGGGCCTGGTGCCCCGCCTCCACGCCATCTCCTGCCTCGTGTGCTGGCTGGGCGGGGTTTCCGGCCGGGGGGGGGGGGGGTTAGTGACCCGCTGACGGCCTCCCCACAAACTGCCCCGGCCAAAGGGGAGGGGTTTCCCGGGACCCGCAAAACAGTCCCGCTCCCCTTCGCCGCTCGGCTGGGGGGGGGGGTCGATTCGGTTTTCAGCTAGAGCCACGCACGGAGGCCACAGCTTCCCTCCAGGGCACGTAGGCCCTACTAATCACGCCGGATTTCTCTCAGGGGACAGCAACTCTTTCCCACCACTGCTCCAGCTCCCCCCCCCCCCCGTTTTCACATGCAAGGTGGGCACATGGCAGGAGTCGCTAGGCCCAGCCGGTCCTGGTTGCCAGAGGGAGGGGGAGGGGGTGTCAAGGGAGCGGGGTTGGGAGCTGCTTGTCACCACTACGGCACGGAACTTGTTTGCTTGATGTCACTGTATACATATATGTAGCTTGACGGCCGGTGGCTCATCAACGTCGGCAGTTACGGTCAGTCAGGTTGCTTCCTGCCTCATCACGTTTTGCTTGCTCCACAGGGTACCAGGTGGTCGGATTGTGTCCGTATTCCCGTAACATCTCATACAGCTTTCAGTTGAGGTACTTACAGAATCAATATCAGAGAGGGGAACCGTATGTTCTCCCTCCGTCTATCACTCCATACTCATCCCGTACATTTACGCAGTCACGAGCACTCCCGTCACCGGTTAGGACGCTGCTACTGACACGTCTTCAGAGCCACGTGCGTCACCACACTCACGTCAATCGGCCCCAGCCTGACTCAATTTTCAGTTGGGGCTTGACGACATGGTTATTTCTGACTCTTCTTCAGAACGACTCGACATCACTCATAGGCAGAGGATCACCTGCGTCTGACTCATCTTCAGTGGGGTCCTCTGCGTATGCTGTTCTGACTCTTCTTCAGCGCAACAGCATACATTTAGCCTCAGTTTCAGTATCACACTTTCCTCCATCACACCTTTCGGTCGGTCACATTCATGTGTAATTAATCTTTCCCTAAATATCCACAGCTGGAAGCCATTACCGTGCGGTCAGTACTCCCGGTGTTGGAAGCTTTTCAGGAAATTCAGCAGGTCAGTTCCCTCCTGTAGCCAGGAGAACGGAAAAAAAAAAAAATTTATGTAAAAAGGAAAAAAACAAAAATAAACTGTATACAGAGAGTATATACATATATATAGGGAGGGTATTATTTTTTTTTCCCTAGTCATTTTTTATTGTTTTCTCTTTCCTCTTATTCTTGCCGGCACCCTTCTATGGCCCGGACAGGTTGCCAGCAGCATGTCTCAGCCAGCGGATATCGAGGAGGCACTCTCGGTTCCTGAGACTCCCGCCAGGGCCTCGGACCGAGGCAGCTTGCCCTCATACAGGTCCTGGACCATCCCCAGGCTAATGGAAGAGTTGAGAAGGAGGGGTGTCCCCTTTCCGGCCTCAGCTAGGAAGGGCGAGTTATTCAACTTGCTGAATGCTGACCAAGCCCCCCAGGGTAGCCAGGCTGCGGCCCAGGATCAAGTCTCAAGCGCCTCCTTGTCTCAGCTTCACACTATGATGACTGAGGTGCTTACGACGGTGTCAGGTTTCAAGGCTAGGCTAGTCCTAATGGAACTCTCCAGGAGCGACGTAGCAGTCCCGACCCCAGCGTCGCCCACGGCTTCCACCTCTCAGGCCACGCCTTCAGGTATGCCACATCCTCCACCGATCATCATGCCCGCACATTTCATCCCGGCAGCCATAAAAAAGGACATCCTTGAGGGAAAAGAGGTCAACCTCGCCTCTCTGCTAATTGCCACCACGGACGTACATGATACCAAAACCGTTGCCTGCGGGGAGCTGGCGGTCACGTTCAAAAGCAAGGACGCTAGGCTCAGCAGGAAGTTGAGTGTCTCTGAGTTTGTGCTGGCATTTGGACTATTCAGGGACGTACTCTGTTCAGTCAGCCCTGGCCGCAGGGAGGAGTTGGACCTGTATTTACACAGGGTCGTGCAGATGGCGTACAAATACGGGGGTACCACGTTCTACGAGTACCACAAGTCTTTTTCAGCAAAAGTAGCAGCCGCATACGCGCAGTTCGGCTACGTCACCAACTGGGGGTCCATAGACACGGAGCTATACTGCGAACATTTCGCGGGTTTGAAAGCCCCCTCCTGCACCGCATGCAGGGTGACCACGCATTCCTCCAGCTGTTGCCTGCAGGTCAGCAACCCAGGGGAACCCAGCACCAGTAGGAGCCTGAACGCCTTCACCCCTCCAGCTCCAAGGAACGTGGCCGCCTTAGATAGGCTCGGTAGACCAGTGAGGTACCTGGGCAAGACCCAGATCTGCAATAACTTCAATCTTTCCTCCTGCGTGTACAGCAATTGCAGACTAATACATGTTTGTTTCATTTGTTTTAGGGCTCACCCCAGCTCTATCTGCTCCCAGAAGGGCCCTCATGCATGACTAGGCGTGGTACAGGTCCAGGTCCTCGCCCAGGTCCTAGCTGGTCATCCTGAGCCCGACTGGGTGAGATGGCTGGTGGCGGGTTTCTGCGACGGGTTCCACACAGGTTTGGTCGCTTTGCCGCAAAGCACGTATGAATGTGGTAACCTGTCATCAGCCCTTTCCGAGCCAGAGATCGTGTCCGGGCTAATCCAGCAGGAACTGGCAAAAGGTTTCATGATAGGTCCCTTTGATGTGCCCCCTTTTTCATGTTGGAGAGTCAGCCCTCTGGGGCTTGCCACAGGCAAATATTCCAATAAAAGAAGATTAATTTATGACCTCTCAGCGCCTTATTCCTCCATCATTCCCAGCATCAATGCTTTAATCCCCTCCGACGAGTTCTCCATGAAATATGCTACTATTGACCGAGCCATACAGATCATCCTACAGTTAGGGAGAAACACTTGGTTGTCCAAAGCGGACATAACGGACGCTTGTAAACTACTCCCGATCAGACAAGACCTCTGGCAATGGCACGGTGTCAGGTGGCTGGACAAGTATTACTTCGCAGTTAAGCTCACGTTCGGGGCAAAGAGCAGCCCCTGGCTCTTTGACCAACTAGCCACAGCACTGCATTGGGCACTCCAGAACATGGCTGACTGCCAGCACGTCATACATTACCTGGATGACTTCTTACTACTCGAACATCCTAGTCTCACAACCTCACTTCACTACTGTCTCTGTTCAAGGAAATCGGGGTCCCAGTGGCACCTCACAGGACGGAAGGCCCCGTCAGGCAGCTGGTGTTCTTGGGCGTCATCCTAGACACTGTAAACATGCAGGCTAGGCTTCCCCAGGAGAAACTAGTCAGAACCCGGGAGATGATACACAACCTATCCAGGAGTCGCACAGTAACCAGGGTCGAACTCCAGAGCCTCCTGGGCATGATGGCTTTCGCTATGAGGATCATCCCGCAGGGGAGAGCCTTCATATCCAGACTTTTGGACCTTCTCCCTTCAGTATCGGGTCAGAGGCAGGTCATCCACATCAACAATGAGGCGATGGCTGACCTACTCATGTGGGATCACTTATTGGAGAGCTGGAACGGTGTCTCTTTCTTCGTTCCCCCTTTATCAGACGGGTCCCCGACTATAGTGTCCGATGCCTCATCGGTTGGCTTCGCAGCCATTTTCGGGAACAAATGGTTAGCCGGCCCCTGGCCAGCTGAGATCCGCAACATTCCTGATTTCAGAGTAACTTCAGCCCTGTATGAAACATTTCCCATCGTAGCCGCCGCTGCTGTCTGGGGAAATTCCTGGGCTAACTCCACAGTTCGATTTCTGTGCGATAATTCGGCTACAGTCGACATTCTCAACAGAGGACGCTCTAGGTCCCCCCACATAATGCGCTTTGTCAGGAGGTTCATTCTATTGTCTCTCCAGCACAATTTCCATTTTTTGATCGAGCACATAGAAGGTAAGAAGAACTTGGCGGCTGATGCACTCTCTCGGGCTAAATTCGGTGTGTATTTTCAGGTACAACCAGACGCAGACCGGGTCGGAGTCCCGGTGCCTCCGTTCCAACAACTGCTGACGGACTAGCCAGATACGTCTCCATTGCCAACACTCTAATCAAGAAGTCTTTAGCTCCCAGCACGATCCGGGCTTATGATACCGCTTTGGCGCTTTTCTCCTCCTTCATGCAGGGCTTAGGGCTTTCCCCCACAATCACTTTACACTCTGCCCTAGCTTTTGTTGGTTTTTGCCATTCTTCTTTACACTTATCCCAGAACACCATCAAACTTCACTTAACAGGTCTTCAACACCACAGGTCACTCTCGCACCCTCACGCCTCTTCTCTACTCTCTGCTCATCCGATCAAAGCAGCACTCAAGGGTATTTCAGTCTTGTCGCACCCCAAATCTCTTTCTCGCGCACCGGTCACGGGGGATTTTTTCCGGGCTATGTCTTCCTTACTGGACACGCACCCTTTTGGTTTTCACCTCAGCACGGTCATCAAAGCTGCCATACACCTTGCTTTTTACGGCTTCCTTAGACCGGGGCAGTTCACGCGCACTGGCTGCAGAGCACCCGGGCCGACCCTGAGCCAGCTATCATCCAACAGGCTAGGTTTCACTTTCACCCTTCCATCCACTAAAACCTGCAGATGGGGAGCATCCATCAGATATTTCCCCACCTCACATCAGTGGTGCCCAGTCTCGTCTCTCACCGACCTCCTCTCAATGCTGTCCGGGCAAGCAGCGGACAGTCCGCTCCTCCCGGTGGCTGGGCATGCTCTGTCTTCCTCCCAGTTTATCAGATACGTCCGCTCCCTAGTCACCATGCTAGGTCATGATCCCGCTGTCATCTCAGGACACTCGTTCAGGATCGGGGCGCCCTCCGCAGCCTCCAAACATGATGTCCCAGCTCACATCATTAAGAAGCTAGGCCGCTGGAACTCCAGCTGTTTTGACCGATACATTCCGGATCCCTCTACCGAAATGGCTAATGTGTTTAAAGTTTTGGCGTTGTGATACAAATAAAATAGAGTTACACCCTACACTTGACTCTTTGCCCTCTATAGGCGTGCCCTCGATCGCGGTTATTGGGCACACCTCATCCGCTGTTTGTATTTCTTAATTCTGTACTAGGTCTACCGGGGTTCCAAGGCTCAGGACGGTAAGTACTCTTGTTCTCCTTTTTCGTATACTTGCTCGTACGGCCTTTCGAGCCATGACCACAAATATATATAACCCCCACCATCCATTATATATTTATCTCAGCTTTTCCCAACGTGGGTGCCTCCTGCTATTTAGTTTTACAACAGCTGGAGGCACCCTTGTTGGGAAATGCTGATATATATATATGTACATACTCACAGTCAAATCCCCCCCCCCCCCATTCTTTTACAAGCATGGGCACATACAGCGTTGTCTGACTATCCCACCAGACTTGACAGGAGAGTTCATTCGTGTGGCCAGGAGCGCCGGACGAGGGGGGAGGCTGGGGGGGCTGTCGGCACTGTGCAGGGGCCCTCCGCGCGATATCCAGAATCTAGCCTGGCCTGTCCATCTGGGATGGAGCAGGATGCGGTGGGGGACTTGGGATGCAGCGGGTTTTGTCTGCACCGGGGGGGGGGGGGCAGGGTGTACGCGGGGAGCTCTGGGATTAGGGGGTGTCGGCAGCACTGCGGGCAACATTAACAGTAGCGGGAGGGAGTGGATGGGGAGTTTGTCAGGAAGCAGGACCTGGCCACCTGGGTGAGGAGCACTCTGAGTCTTCTGCCAGCCCGGACAGAGGGGGGGGGGGGGGGGTCTCTAAGTAAAGAAGCGCTGCCCCTGTGCTCTTCTACCAGCCCAGTCCCTGTAAACTTTCTTGCAGGGACGGAGCAGCACCCCCAGCAAGAGGGCGCTCTAGGCGACCGCTTATCTTGCCTATAGATGGCCCGGCCCTGAATGTCCTGGTATCTGCTCCTCATGTAATGTCCGGGTATCTGCTCCTGGGGTTGATGTTCTCCTCATGTAATGTCCTGGTATCTGCTCCTGGGGTTAATGCTCTCCTCATATAATTTCCTTGTATCTGCTCCTGGGGTTGATGCTCTCCTCATGTAATGTCCTTGTATCTGCTCCTGGGGTTAATGCTCTCCTCATGTAATGTCCTGGTATCTGCTCCTGGGGTTGATGTTCTCCTCATGTAATGTCCTGGTATCTGCTCCTGGGGTTAATGCTCTCCTCATTTAATTTCCTTGTATCTGCTCCTGGGGTTGATGCTCTCCTCATGTAATGTCCTGGTATCTGCTCCTGGGGTTAATGCTCTCCTCATATAATTTCCTGGTATCTGCATGTCCATGCAAGTGGACACACAGAGCTACCCATCCGCCGCAGGGAGCTTGCTCTTGTGACTGCCATCGGAGCATCCGCTGCATGAAATACACTGCGGATGCGCTATGTGTGACCTTACCGATAAACAGTTTTTGCGGCACATTCCTGGTCTCAAGTGCTCCAGTCAGTACCCCTGAAACGTAATAATGGGGTGCCGATTGGTTTTCAGGGCAGTCTGCCTAAGGCAGTACCAATAGAATGCTGATCCAGTGGATAAATCCAATGCATATCTAATGCATTGATCTGAATAAGCAACTGAATTATTACTTATAAGAAGTCCCATCCATCATACAGCCATGTAAAGGATCGTTACACGAGCCCCAATCTCATCCATCGTGCAGCCACGTAAAGGATCATTACACAAGTCCCGATCCCATCCATCATATAGCCATGTAAAGGAACGATACACAAGCCCTGATCTCATCCATCGTACAGCCATGTAAAGGATCATTACACGAGCCCCGATCTCATCCATCGTGCAGCCACGTAAAGGATCATTACACGAGCCCAGATCCCATCCATCGTATAGCCATGTAAAGGATCATTACAAGAGCCCCCATCCCATCCATCGTATAGCCACGTAAAGGATCATTACAGGAGCCCCGATCCCATCCATCGTAAAGCCATTTAAAGGATCATTACACGAGCCTATATCCCATCCATAATACAACCATGTAAAGGATCATTACACGAGCCCCGATCTCATCCATAATACAACCATGTAAAGGATCATTACACGAGCCCCGATCTCATCCATGATACAGCCATGTAAAGGATCATTACACGAGCTCCGATCTCATCCATTGTGCAGCCACGTAAAGGTTCATTACACGAGCCCCGATCCCATCCATCGTATAGCCATGTAAAGGATCATTACACAAGCCCAGATCCCATCCATCGTATAGCCATGTAAAGGATCATTACACAAGCCCCCATCCCATCCATCGTATAGCCACGTAAAGGATCATTACACAAGCCCAGATCCCATCCATCGTATAGCCATGTAAAGGATCATTACACAAGCCCAGATCCCATCCATCGTATAGCCATGTAAAGGATCATTACACAAGCCCCCATCCCATCCATCGTATAGCCACGTAAAGGATCATTACACAAGCCCAGATCCCATCCATCGTATAGCCATGTAAAGGATCATTACACGAGCCCCGATCACATCCATCATATAGCCATGTAAAGGATCATTACACGAGCCCCCATCCCATCCATCGTACAGCCATGTAAAGGATCATTACACGAGCCCAGATCCCATCCATCGTATAGCCATGTAAAGGATCATTACACGAGCCCCCATCCCATCCATCGTACAGCCATGTAAAGGATCATTACACGAGCCCCGATCTCATCCATCGTACAGCCATGTAAAGGATTGTTACACGAGCCCCGATCTCATCCATCATACAGCCATGTAAAGGATCGTTACACGAGCCCCGATCTCATCCATCGTACAGCCATGTAAAGGATCGTTACAAGAGCCCCGATCCCATCCATCATACAGCCATGTAAAGGATCGTTACATGAGCCCCAATCTCATCCATCGTATAGAAATGTAAGGGATCATTACACGAGCCCCGATCTCATCCATCGTACAGCCATGTAAAGGATCATTACACGAGCCCCGATCTCATCCATCATACAGCCATGTAAAGGATCATTACACGAGCCCAGATCCCACCCATCGTATAGCCATGTAAGGGATCATTACGTGAGCCCCGATCTCATCCATCGTACAGCCATGTAAAGGATCATTACACGAGCCCCGATCTCATCCATAATACAACCATGTAAAGGATCATTACATGAGCCCCGATCTCATCCATGATACAGCCATGTAAAGGATCATTACACGAGCTCCGATCTCATCCATCGTGCAGCCACGTAAAGGTTCATTACACGAGCCCCGATCCCATCCATCGTATAGCCATGTAAAGGATCATTACATGAGCCCCAATCTCATCCATCGTACAGCCATGTAAAGGATTGTTACACGAGCCCCGATCTCCTCCATCGTACAGCCATGTAAAGGATCATTACACGAGCCCCGATCTCCTCCATCGTACAGCCATGTAAAGGATCATTACATGAGCCCCAATCTCATCCATCGTAAAGCCATGTAAAGGATTGTTACATGAGCCCCGATCTCATCCATCGTACAGCCATGTAAAGAATCATTACACGAGCCCCGATCTCATCCATCGTACAGCCATGTAAAGGATCTTTACACGAGCCCCGATCCCATCCATCGTACAGCCATGTAAAGGATCGTTACACGAGCCCCGATCTCATCCACCTTATAGAAATGTAAAGGATCATTACACGAGCCCCGATCTCATCCATCGTACAGCCATGTAAAGAATCATTACACGAGCCCCGATCTCATCCATCGTACAGCCATGTAAAGGATCATTACACGAGCCCCGATCCCATCCATCATACAGCCATGTAAAGGATCATTACATGAGCCCCAATCCCATCCATCGTACAGCCATGTAAAGGATCATTACACGAGCCCCGATCTCATCCATCGTACAGCCATGTAAAGGATCGTTACACGAGCCCCCGATCTCATCCATCGTACAGCCATGTAAAGGATCATTACACGAGCCCCAATCTCATCCATCGTATAGAAATGTAAAGGATCATTACACGAGCCCCGATCTCATCCATCATACAGCCATGTAAAGGATCATTACACGAGCCCCGATCTCATCCATCGTACAGCCATGTAAAGGATCATTACACGAGCCCCGATCTCATCCATCGTACAGCCATGTAAAGGATCATTACACGAGCCCCGATCTCATCCATCGTACAGCCATGTAAAGGATCGTTACACGAGCCCCGATCTTATCCATCGTACAGCCATGTAAAGGATCGTTACACGAGCCCCGATCTCATCCATCGTATAGAAATGTAAAGGATCATTACACGAGCCCCGATCTCATCCATCGTACAGCCATGTAAAGGATCATTACACGAGCCCCGATCTCATCCATCGTATAGAAATGTAAAGGATCATTACACGAGCCCCGATCTCATCCATCGTATAGAAATGTAAAGGATCATTACACGAGCCCCGATCTCATCCATCGTATAGAAATGTAAAGGATCATTACATGAGCCCCAATCTCATCCATCTTACAGCCATATAAAGGATCATTACACAAGCCCCGATCTCATCCATCGTACAGCCATGTAAAGGATCATTACACGAGTCCCGATCCCATCCATCGTATAGCCATGTAAAGGATCATTACACGAGCCCCGATCCCATCCATCGTACAGCCATGTAAAGGATCGTTACACGAGCCCCGATCTCATCCATAATACAACCATGTAAAGGATCATTACACGAGCCCCGATCTCATCCATCGTACAGCCATGTAAAGGATCGTTACACGAGCCCCGATCTCATCCATAATACAACCATATAAAGGATCCTTACACGAGCCCAGATCCCATCCATCGTATATTCATGTAAAGGATCGTTACACGAGCCCCGATCTCATCCATCGTACAGCCATGTAAAGGATCATTACACGAGCCCCGATCTCATCCATCGTATATTCATGTAAAGGATCGTTACACGAGCCCCGATCTCATCCATCGTACAGCCATGTCTGTAGGCAGCGCAGCTTCACAACCTTGTTACAGCTTTACACAATACATAGCTGGCTGCTCCTGAATACTTACCATCAACCCATTGTGTGCTGCCTTAAGCATCCAGAAAAAAATTCTAGTAAGAACATTTTATGCCATTTTCTTCTCTTTTGATCCTACAGTTTGGAAACCTTTTTCCATTTGTCCTGAAAGTCCCAATTTTAAAAGACAAAATCTTCAAAGAAGCAAATATTCTGATCTCATTCGTCAAGAAATACATCAAGCAGCATAAAAAGAGTCTAAATCTGACCGCTCCCCGAGACTTCATTGACTACTTCCTGATCAGGATCAAAGAGGTAAATATGTAGCAGAGCTGAGTGTAGAGGTAAGAGGTTGTCACAGCCCCACCCCCTGTATGATATCACTGATAAAATATAATGGTAATATAATGACATGTGATCACAGCCCCGCCCCCTGTATGACATCACTGATATAATATGATAGCAATATAATGACATGTGATCACAGCCCCGCCCCCTCTATGACATCACTGATATAATATAATAGTAATATAATGACATGCGATCACAGCCCCGCCCTCTCTATGACATTACTGATATAATAGTAATATAATGACATGTGATCACAGCCCCGCCCCCTGTAGACATCACTGGTATAATATAATAGTAATATAATGACATGTGATCACAGCCCCGCCCCCTCTATGAGATCACTGGTATAATAGAAGAGTAATATAATGATATGTGATCACAGCCCCGCCTCCTGTATGAATTCACTGATATAATAGTAATATAATGACATGTGATCTCAGCCCCGCCCCCTGGATGACATCACTGATATAATATAATAGTAATATAATGACATGTGATCACAGCCCCGCCCCCTGTATGACATCACTGATATAATATAATAGTAATATAATGACATGTGATCACAGCCCCTCAGGATCTCCTCTTCTCTTTGTGCTGTGTATGTGACAGACAGAGATAGGGGGCAGGATCTCCTCTCCTCTGTGTGCTGTGTATGTGATAGATAGAGATAGGGGGCAGGATCTCCTCTCCTCTGTGTGATGTGTATATAATAGATAGAGATAGGGGGCAGGATCTCCTCTCCTCTGTGTGCTGTGTATGTGATAGATAGAGATAGGGGGCAGGATCTCCTCTCCTCTGTGTGCAGTGTATGTGATAGATAGAGATAGGGGGCAGGATCTCCTCTCCTCTGTTTGCTGTGTATATAATAGATAGAGATAGGGGGCATGATCTCCTCTCCTCTGTGTGCTGTGTATATAATAGATAGAGATAGGGGGCAGGATCTTCTTTCCTCTGTGTGCTGTGTATGTGATAGATAGAGATAGAGGGCAGGATCTCCTCTCCTGTGTGCTGTGTATGTGATAGAGATTGGGGACAGGATCTCCTCACCTCTGTGTGCTTTGTATGTAATAGATAGAGATAGGGGGCAGGATCTCCCCTCCTCTGTGTGCTGTGTATGTAATAGATAGAGATAGGGGCAAGATCCCCTCTCCTCTGTGTGCTGTGTATGTAATAGATAGAGATAGGGGGCAGGATCTCCTCTCCTCTGTGTGCTGTGTATGTAATAGATAGAGATAGGGGGCAGGATCTCCTCTCCTCTGTGTGCTGTGTATGTGATAGATAGAGATAGGGGGCAGGATCTCCTCTCCTCTGTGTGCAGTGTATGTGATAGAGATAGGGGGCAGGATCTCCTCTCCTCTGTGTGATGTGTATATAATAGATAGAGATAGGGGGCAGGATCTCCTCTCCTCTGTGTGCTGTGTATGTGATAGATAGAGATAGGGGGCAGGATCTCTTCTCCTCTGTGTGCTGTGTATGTTATAGATAGAGATAGGGGCAGGATCTCCTCTCCTCTGTGTGCTGTGTATGTGATATATAGAGATGGGGGGCAGGATCTCCTCTCTTCTGTGTGCTGTGTATATAATAGATAGAGATAGGGGGCATGATCTCCTCTCCTCTGTGTGCTGTGTATGTGATAGATAGAGATAGGGGGCAGGATATCCTTTCCTTTGTGTGCTGTGTATGTTATAGATAGAGATAGGGGGCAGGATCCCCTCTCCTCTGTGTGCTGTCTATGTGATAGATAGAGATAGGGGGCAGGATCTCCTCTGTACGCTGTGCATGTAATAGATAGAGATAGGGGGCAGGATCTCCTCTCCTCTGTGTGATGTGTATATAATAGATAGAGATAGGGGGCAGGATCTCCTCTCCTCTGTGTGCTGTGTATGTGATAGATAGAGATAGGGGGCAGGATCTCCTCTCCTCTGTTTGCTGTGTATATAATAGATAGAGATAGGGGGCAGGATCTCCTCTCCTCTGTGTGCTGTGTATATAATAGATAGAGATAGGGGGCAGGATCTTCTTTCCTCTGTGTGCTGTGTATGTGATAGATAGAGATAGAGGGCAGGATCTCCTCTCCTGTGTGCTGTGTATGTGATAGATAGAGATTGGGGACAGGATCTCCTCACCTCTGTGTGCTTTGTATGTAATAGATAGAGATAGGGGGCAGGATCTCCTCTCCTTTGTGTGCTGTGTATGTAATAGATAGAGATAGAGGCAAGATCCCCTCTCCTCTGTGTGCTGTGTATGTAATAGATAGAGATAGGGGGCAGGATCTCCTCTCCTCTGTGTGCTGTGTATGTGATAGATAGAGATAGGGGGCAGGATCTCCTCTGTGTGCTGTGTATGTATGTAATAGATAGAGATAGGGGGCAGGATCTCCTCTCCTCTGTGTGCTGTGTATATAATAGATAGAGATAGGGGGCAGGATCTCCTCTCCTCTGTGTGCTGTGTATGTAATAGATAGAGATAGGGGGCAGGATCTCCTCTCCTCTGTGTGCTGTGTATGTGATAGATAGAGATAGGGGGCAGGATCTCCTCTCCTTTGTGTGCTGTGTATATTATAGATAGAGATAGGGGACAGGATCTCCTCTCCTCTGTGTGCTGTGTATGTGATAGATAGAGATAGGGGGCAGGATCTCCTCTCCTTTGTGTGCTGTGTATATTATAGATAGAGATAGGGGGCAGGATCTCCTCTGTGTGCTGTGTATGTGATAGATAGAGATAGGGGGCAGGATCTCCTCTCCTCTGTGTGCTGTGTATATAATAGATAGACATAGGGGGCAGGATCTCCTCTCCTGTATGACATCACTGATATAATATAATAGTAATATAATGACATGTGATCACAGCCCCGCCTCCTATATGACATCACTGATATAATATAATGGTAATACAATGACATGTGATCACAGCCCAGCCTCCTGTATGACATCACTGATATAATATAATACTAATATAATGACAAATGATCACAACCCCGCCCCCTGTATGACATCACTGATATAATATAATAGTAATATAATGACATGTGATCACAGCCCCGCCCCCTGTATGACATCACTGATATAATATAATAGTAATATAATGACATGTGATCACAGCCCCGCCCCCTGTATGACATCACTGATATAATATGATAGCAATATAATGACATGTGATCACAGCCCCGCCCCCTCTATGACTTCACTGATATAATATAATAGTAATATAATGACATGAGATCACAGTCCCGCCCTCTCTATGACATTACTGATATTATAGAAATATAATAACATGTGATCACAGCCCCGCCCCCTGTAGACATCACTGGTATAATATAATAGTAATATAATGACATGTGATCACAGCCCCACCCCCTGAATGACATCACTAATATAATAGTAATATAATGACATGTGATCTCAGCCCCGCCCCCTGGATGACATCACTGATATAATATAATAGTAATATAATGACATGTGATCACAGCCCCGCCCCCTGTGGACATCACTGGTATAATATAATAGTAATATAATGACATGTGATCACAGCCCCACCCCCTGAATGACATCACTAATATAATAGTAATATAATGACATGTGATCACAGCCCCGCCCCCTGTATGACATCACTGATATAATATAATAGTAATATAATGATATTCGATCACAGACCCGCCCCCTGTATGACATCACTGATATAATATAATAATATAATGACATGTGATCACACCCCCTCAGGATCTCCTCTTCTCTTTGTGCTGTGTATGTGATAGAGATAGGGGGCAGGATCTCCCCTCCTCTGTGTGCTGTGTATGTAATAGATAGAGATAGAGGCAAGATCCCCTCTCCTCTGTGTGCTGTGTATGTAATAGATAGAGATAGGGGGCAGGATCTCCTCTCCTCTGTGTGCTGTGTATGTGATAGATAGAGATAGGGGGCAGGATCTCCTCTCCTCTGTGTGCAGTGTATGTGATAGAGATAGGGGGCAGGATCTCCTCTCCTCTGTGTGATGTGTATATAATAGATAGAGATAGGGGGCAGGATCTCCTCTCCTCTGTGTGCTGTGTATGTGATAGAGATAGGGGGCAGGATCTCCCCTTCTCTGTGTGCTGTGTATGTAATAGATAGAGATAGAGGCAAGATCCCCTCTCCTCTGTGTGCTGTGTATGTAATAGATAGAGATAGGGGGCAGGATCTCCTCTCCTCTGTGTGCTGTGTATGTGATAGATAGAGATAGGGGGCAGGATCTCCTCTCCTCTGTGTGCAGTGTATGTGATAGAGATAGGGGGCAGGATCTCCTCTCCTCTGTGTGATGTGTATATAATAGATAGAGATAGGGGGCAGGATCTCCTCTCCTCTGTGTGCTGTGTATGTGATAGATAGAGATAAGGGGCAGGATCTCCTCTCCTCTGTGTGCAGTGTATGTGATAGAGATAGGGGGCAGGATCTCCTCTCCTCTGTGTGCTGTGTATATAATAGATAGACATAGGGGGCAGGATCTCCTCTCCTCTGTGTGCTGTGTATGTGATAGATAGAGATAGGGGGCAGGATCTCTTCTCCTCTGTGTGCTGTGTATGTTATAGATAGAGATAGGGGCAGGATCTCCTCTCCTCTGTGTGCTGTGTATGTGATATATAGAGATGGGGGGCAGGATCTCCTCTCTTCTGTGTGCTGTGTATATAATAGATGGAGATAGGGGGCAGGATCTCCTCTCCTCTGTGTGCTGTGTATGTGATAGATAGAGATAGGGGGCAGGATATCCTCTCCTCTGTGTGCTGTGTATGTGATAGATAGAGATAGTGGGGCAGGATCTCCTCTGTACGCTGTGCATGTAATAGATAGAGATAGGGGGCAGGATCTCCTCTCCTCTGTGTGCTGTGTATATAATAGATAGAGATAGGGGGCCGGATCTCCTCTCCTCTGTGTGCTGTGTATGTGATAGATAGAGATAGGGGGCAGGATCTCCTCTCTTCTGTGTGCTGTGTATGTGATAGATAGAGATAGGGGGCAGGATCTCCTCTCCTCTGTGTGCTGTGTATGTGATAGATAGAGATAGGGGGCAGGATCTCCTCTGCTCTATGTGCTGTGTGTGTGTGATAGATAGAGATAGGGGCAGGATCTCCTCTCCTCTGTGTGCTGTGTATGTAATAGATAGAGATAGGGGGCAGGATCTCCTCTCTTCTGTGTGCTGTGTATGTGATAGATAGAGATAGGGGCAGGATCTCCTTTCCTCTGAGTGCTGTGTATGTGATAGAGATAGGGGGGCAGGATATCCTCTCCTTTGTGTGCTGTGTATGTTATAGATAGAGATAGGGGACAGGATCTCCTCTCCTCTGTGTGCTGTGTATGTGATAGATAGAGATAGGGGGCAGGATCTCCTCTGTGTGCTGTGTATGTGATAGATAGAGATAGGGGGCAGGATCTCCTCTTCTCTGTGTGCTGTGTATGTTATAGATAGAGATAGGGGGCAGGATCTCCTCTCCTCTGTGTGCTGTGTATGTATGTAATAGATAGAGATAGGGGGCAGGATCTCCTTTCTTCTGTGTGCTCTGTATGTAATAGATAGAGATAGGGGGCAGGATCTCCTCTCCTCTGTGTGCTGTGTATGTGATAGATAGAGATAGGGGGCAGGATCTCCTCTCCTCTGTGTGCTGTGTATATAATAGATAGACATAGGGGGCAGGATCTCCTCTCCTGTATGACATCACTGATATAATATAATGGTAATATAATGACATGTGATCACAGCCCAGCCTCCTGTATGACATCACTGATATAATATAATACTAATATAATGACAAGTGATCACAACCCTGCCCCCTGTATGACATCACTGATATAATATAATAGTAATATAATGACATGTGATCACAGCCCCGCCCCCTGTATGACATCACTGATATAATATAATAGTAATATAATGACATGTGATCACAGCCCCGCCCCCTGTATGACATCACTGATATAATATGATAGCAATATAATGACATGTGATCACAGCCCCGCCCCCTCTATGACATCACTGATGTAATATAATAGTAATATAATGACATGAGATCACAGTCCCGCACTCTCTATGACATTACTGATATAATAGTAATATAATAACATGTGATCACAGCCCCACCCCCTGAATGACATCACTAATATAATAGTAATATAATGACATGTGATCTCAGCCCCGCCCCCTGGATGACATCACTGATATAATATAATATAATAGTAATATAATGACATGTGATCACAGCCCCGCCCCCTGTATGACATCACTGATATAATATAATAGTAATATAATGATATTCGATCACAGACCCGCCCCCTGTATGACATCACTGATATAATATAATAATATAATGACATGTGATCACACCCCCTCAGGATCTCCTCTTCTCTTTGTGCTGTGTATGTGACAGACAGAGATAGGGGGCAGGATCTCCTCTCCTCTGTGTGCTGTGTATGTGATAGAGATAGGGGGGCAGGATCTCCTCTCCTCTGTGTGCTGTGTATGTATGTAATAGATAGAGATGGGGGCAGGATCCCCTCTTCTCTGTGTGCTGTGTATGTGATAGATATAGATAGCGGGCAGGATCTCCTCTCCTCTGCATGCTGTGTATATAATAGATAGAGATAGGGGGCAGGATCTCCTCTCCTCTGTGTGCTGTGTATGTGATAGATAGAGATAGGGGGCAGGATCTCCTCTCCTTTGTGTGCTGTGTATATAATAGATAGAGATAGGGGGCAGGATCTCCTCTGTGTGCTGTGTATATAATAGATCGAGATAGGGGACAGGATCTCCTCTCCTCTGTGTGCTGTGTATATAATAGATAGACATAGGGGGCAGGATCTCCTCTCTGTGTGCTGTGTATGTAATAGATATAGATAGCGGGCAGGATCTCCTCTCCTCTGTGTGATGTGTATGTGATAGATAGAGATAGGGGGCAGGATCTCCTCTCTTCTGTGTGCTGTGTATGTAATAGATAGAGATAGGGGGCAGGATCTCCTCTCCTCTGTGTGCTGTGTATGTGATAGATAGAGATAGGGGGCAGGATATCCTCTCCTTTGGGTGCTGTGTATGTAATAGGTAGAGATAGGGGGCAGGATCTCCTCTCCTGTGTGTGCTGTGTATGTGATAGATAGAGATAGGGGGCAGGATCTCCTCTCTTCTGTGTGCTGTGTATATAATAGATAGAGATAGGGGGCAGGATCTCCTCTCCTCTGTGTGCTGTGTATATAATAGATAGAGATAGGAGGCAGGATCTCCTCTCCTCTGTGTGCTGTGTATATAATAAATAGAGATAGGGGACAGGATCTCCTCTCCTTTGTGTGCTGTGTATATAATAGATAGAGTTAGGGGACAGGATCTCCTCTCCTCTGTGTGCTGTGTATATAATAGATAGAGATAGGGGGCAGGATCTCCTCTCCTCTGTGTGCTGTGTATGTGATAGATAGAGATAGCAGGCAGGATCTCCTCTCCTTTGTGTGCTGTGTATAAAATAGATAGAGATAGGGGACAGGATCTCCTCTCCTCTGTGTGCTGTGTATATAATAGATAGACATAGGGGGCAGGATCTCCTCTCCTCTGTGTGCTGTGTATGTAATAGATAGAGAAAGCGGGCAGGATCTCCTCTCCTCTGTGTGCTGTATATGTGATAGATAGAGATAGAGGGCAGGTTCTCCTCTCTTCTGTGTGCTGTGTATGTAATAGATAGAGAAGGGGGGCAGGATCTCCTCTCCTCTGTGTGCTGTGTATGTGATAGATAGAGATAGGGGGCAGGATCTCCTCTCCTCTATGTGCTGTGTATATAATAGATAGAGATAGGGGGCAGGATCTCCTCTCCTCTGTGTGCTGTGTATGTGATAGATAGAGATAGGGGGCAGGATCTCCTCTTCTTTGTGTGCTGTGTATATAATAGATAGAGATAGGTGACAGGATCTCCTCTCCTCAGTGTGCTGTGTATGTGATAGATAGAGATAGGGGGCAGGATCTCCTCTCCTTTGTGTGCTGTGTATATAATAGATAGAGATAGGGGACAGGATCTCCTCTCCTCTGTGTGCAGTGTATGTGATAGATATAGATAGGGGGCAGGATCTCCTCTCCTCTGTGTGGTGTGTATGTGATAGATATAGATAGGGGGCAGGATCTCCTCTCCTCTGTGTGCTGTATATGTGATAGATAGAGATAGGGGGCAGGATCTCCTCTCCTCTGTGTGCTGTGTATGTAATAGATAGAGATAGCGGGCAGGATCTCCTCTCCTCTGTGTGCTGTGTATGTGATAGATAGAGATAGGGGGCAGGATCTCCTCTCTTCTGTGTGCTGTGTATATTAGAGATATAGATAGTGGGCAGGATGTCCTCTCTTCTGTGTGCTGTGTATGTAATAGATAGAGATAGGGGGCAGGATCTCCTCTCCTCTGTGTGCTGTGTATGTAATAGATAGAGATAGGGGGCAGGATCTCCTCTCTTCTGTGTGCTGTGTATGTAATAGATAGAGATAGGGGGCAGGATCTCCTCTCCTCTGTGTGCTGTGTATTTTATAGATATAGATAGTGGGCAGGATGTCCTCTCTTCTGTGTGCTGTGTATGTAATAGATAGACATAGGGGGCAGGATCTCCTCTCTTCTGTGTGCTGTGTATTTTATAGATATAGATAGTGGGCAGGATGTCCTCTCTTCTGTGTGCTGTGTATGTAATAGATCGAGATAGGGGGCAGGATCTCCTCTCCTCTGTGTGCTGTGTATGTGATAGATAGAGATAGGGGGCAGGATCTCCTCTCTTCTGTGTGCTGTGTATGTAATAGATAGAAATAGGGGGCAGGATCTCCTCTCTTCTGTGTGCTGTGTATTTTATAGATATAGATAGTGGGCAGGATGTCCTCTCTTCTGTGTGCTGTGTATGTAATAGATAGAGATAGGGGGCAGGATCTCCTCTCCTCTGTGTGCTGTGTATATAATAGATAGACATAGGGGGCAGGATCTCCTCTCCTCTGTGTGCTGTGTATATAATAGATAGAGATAGGGGGCAGGATCTCCTCTCCTTTGTGTGCTGTGTATATAATAGATAGAGATAGGGGGCAGGATCTCCTCTCCTCTGTGTGCTGTGTATATAATAGATAGAGATAGGGGGCAGGATCTCCTCTCATTTGTGTGATGTGTATATAATAGATAGAGATAGGGGGCAGGATCTCCTCTCTTCTGTGTGCTGTGTATGTAATAGATAGAGATAGGGGGCAGGATCTCCTCTCCTCTGTGTGCTGTGTATGTGATAGATAGAGATAGGGGGCCGATCTCCTCTCCTCTGTGTGCTGTGTATAAAATAGATAGAGATAGGGGGCCGGATCTCCTCTCCTCTGTGTGCTGTGTATGTAATAGATAGAGATAGGGGGCAGGATCTCCTCTCCTGTGTGTGCTGTGTATGTGATAGATAGAGATAGGGGACAGGATCTCCTCTCCTCTGTGTGCAGTGTATGTGATAGAGATAGGGGGCATGATCTCCTCTCCTCTGTGTGCTGTGTATGTGATAGATAGAGATAGGGGGCAGGATCTCCTCTCCTCTGTGTGCAGTGTATGTGATAGATATAGATAGGGGGCAGGATCTCCTCTCCTCTGTGTGGTGTGTATGTGATAGATAGAGATAGGGGCAGGATCTCCTCTCCTCTGTGTGGTGTGTATGTGATAGATAGAGATAGGGGCAGGATCTCCTCTCCTCTGTGTGCTGTGTATGTATGTAATAGATGGAGATAGGGGGCAGGATCTCCTCTCCTTTGCGTGCTGTGTATAAAATAGATAGAGATAGGGGGCAGGATCTCCTCTCCTCTGTTTGCTGTGTATATGATAGATAGAGATAGGTGCATTGCTCTCCTCTCCTCTGTGTGCTGTGTATGTGATAAATAGAGATAGGGGGCAGGATCTCCTCTCCTCTGTGTGCTGTGTATGTAATAGATAGAGATAGGGGACAGGATCTCCTCTCCTCTGTGTGCTGTGTATGTTATAGATAGAGATAGGGGGCAGGATCTCCTCTCCTCTGTGTGCTGTGTATATAATAGATAGAGATAGGAGACAGGATCTCCTCTCCTCTGTGTGATGTGTATGTGATAGATAGAGATAGGGGGCATGATCTCCTCTCCTCTGCGTATTGTGTATATAATAGATAGAGATAGGGGGGCAGGATCTCCTCTCCTCTGTGTGCTGTGTATATAATAGATAGAGATAGGGGGCAGGATCTCCTCTCCTCTGTGTGCTGTGTATATAATAGATAGAGATGGGGGCAGGATCTCCTCTCATTTGTGTGCTGTGTATATAATAGATAGAGATAGGGGGCAGGATCTCCTCTCCTCTGTGTGCTGTGTATGTGATAGATAGAGATAGGGGGCAGGATCTCCTCTCCTCTGTGTGCTGTGTATATAATAGATAGAGATAGGGGGCAGGATCTCCTCTCCTCTGTGTGCTGTGTATATAATAGATAGAGATAGGGGGCAGGATCTCCTCTCCTCTGTGTGCTGTGTATATAATAGATAGAGATAGGGGGCAGGATCTCCTCTCCTCTGTGTATATGTGATGTCGGTGGATGAACTCTGAAGTGACCGGCGACTGATCTCTCGCTGACCTCTTATTTCTCTTCAGGAGGAAAATGTCTCAGGTAGTAATTTCACAGAGAATAGTCTCGTAATGACCCTCATAGCTATCCTGGCCGCGGGAACAGATACAACGACCACCACACTGAATTTCTGCTTATTGGTAATGAGTCATTACCCCGATGTGCAGGGTAAGAAAATCACTATATATATCATGTATGAATGTACTGTATATATAATGTATGAATGTACTGTGCGTATAAATAGTGTATGAATGGACTGTGCGTATATAAAGTGTATGAATGGACCGTGTATATAATGTACGAATGAACTGTGCGTATATATAGTGTAAGAATGGACTGTGCGTATATATAGTGTATGAATGGACTGTGCGTATATATAGTGTATGAATGGACTGTGTGTATATATATAGTGTATGAATGGACTGTGTGTATATATAGTGTATGAATGGACTGTGCGTATATATAGTGTATGAATGGACTGTGCGTATATATAGTGTATGAATGGACAGTGCGTATAGTGTATGAATGGACTGTGCTTATATATAGTGTATGAATGGACTGTGCGTATATATATAGTGTATGAATGGACTGTGCGTATATATAGTGTATGAATGGACTGTGCGTATAGTGTATGAATGGACTGTGCGTTTAGTGTATAAATGGACTGTGCGTATATATAGTGTACTAATGTACTGTGCGTATATATAATGTTTGAATGGACTGTGCGTATATATAGTGTATGAATGGACTGTGCGTATATATAGTGTATGAATGGACTGTGCATATATATAGTGTATGAATGGACTGTGCATATATATAGTGTATTAATGGACTGTGCGTATACATATATATAGTGTATGAATGGACTGGGCGTATATATAGTGTATGAATGGACTGTGCGTATATATAGTGTATGAATGGACTGTGCATATATTTAGTGTATGAATGTACTGTGCGTATATATAGTGTATGAATGGACTGGGTGTATATATAGTGTATGAATGGAAAGTACGTATAGTGTATGAATGGACTGTGCTTATATATAGTGTATGAATGGACTGTGCGTATATATATAGTGTATGAATGGACTGTGCGTATATATAGTGTATGAATGGACTGTGCGTATAGTGTATGAATGGACTGTGCGTTTAGTGTATAAATGGACTGTGCGTATATATAGTGTACTAATGTACTGTGCGTATATATAATGTTTGAATGGACTGTGCGTATATATAGTGTATGAATGGACTGTGCGTATATATAGTGTATGAATGGACTGTGCATATATATAGTGTATGAATGGACTGTGCATATATATAGTGTATTAATGGACTGTGCGTATACATATATATAGTGTATGAATGGACTGGGCGTATATATAGTGTATGAATGGACTGTGCGTATATATAGTGTATGAATGGACTGTGCATATATTTAGTGTATGAATGTACTGTGCGTATATATAGTGTATGAATGGACTGGGTGTATATATAGTGTATGAATGGACTGGGCGTATATATATATATATAATTGTTGAATGGAATGAACATATATATAGTGTATGAATGGACTGTGCGTATATATAGTGTATGAATGGACTGGGTGTATATATAGTGTATGAATGGTCTTGGCGTATATATAGTGTATGAATGGACTGTGCGTATATATAGTGCATGAATGGACTGGGCGTATATATATATATATATATAATTGTTGAATGGAATGAGCATATATATATAGTGTATGAATGGACTGTGCGTATATATAGTGTATGAATGGACTGGGCGTATATATAGTGTATGAATGGACTTGGCATATAAATAATGTATGAATGGACTATGCGTATATATAATGTATGAATGGACTGGGCGTATATATAGTTTATGAATGGACTGTGCGTATATATAATGTATGAATGGACTGGGTGTATATGTAGTGCATGAATGGACTGTGCGTATATATAGTGTATGAATGGACTGGGTGTATATATAGTGTATGAATGGACTGTGCGTATATATAGTGTATGAATGGACTGTGCGTAGATATAGTGTACGAAGGGACTGTGCGTATATATAGTGTATGAATGGACTGGGCGTATAAATAATGTATGAATGGACTGGGTGGACATATAGTGTATGAATGGACTGTGCGTATATATAATGTATGAATGGACTGTGCGTATATATAGTGTATGAATGGACTGTGAGTATATATAATGTATGAATGGACTGTGCATATATATAGTGTATGAATGGACTGTGCGTATATATAGTGTATGAATGGACTGTGCGTATATATAGTGTATGAATGGACTGTGCGTATAGTGTATGAATGGACTGTGCGTATATATAGTGTATGAATGGACTGTGCGTATATATAATCTATGAATGGACTGTGCGTATATATAGTGTATGAATGAACTGTGCGTATATATAGTGTATGAATGGACTGTGCATATATATAATGTATGAATGGACTGTGCGTATATATAGTGTATGAAGGGACTGTGCGTATATATAGTGTATGAATGGAGTGTGCGTATATATAATGTATGAATGGACTGTGCGTATATATAGTGTATGAATGGATTGTGCGTATATATAGGCCCTCATTTACTTAGAAAATCGGGTTGTAAGTCTATCTTGCTTTCTTATCCGACTGCATTTTTCCACTGGTATTTATTATTATGTCGCATCCTGTTTGTCGCACGTGGGTTTTGTAGGTTTTGGTTTCCAATTCCTCTGGGTTGTCAAGAAAAAATCCACAACAATTCAACAAATTCAGGTTGGAATCCTTTAAAAATACGTGGGAAAGCTCAGAAATGTCGGGTTACGCCCCTTTTTCGGGTTTGGGAGAATCCACATCGTGTCTGTTGGGAAAAAATGTCGCATCGTGTCGCAGACTGGCGCACGATGTCTGCGACATGGCGCAGACAAAGATGCGCCAAAAAAACCTGACAAAAGAAGTCGGGTTTAGAATAGTAAATGAGGGCCATAGTGTATGAATGGACTGTGCGTATATATAGTGTATGAATGGACTGTGCGTATAGTGTATGAATGGACTGTGCGTATATATAGTGTATGAATGGACTGTGCGTATATATAGTGTATGAATGGACTGTGCATATATATAGTGTATGAATGTACTGGGCGTATATATAGTGTATGAATGGACTGTGCGCATATATAGTGTATGAATGGACTGTGCGTATAGTGTATGAATGGACTGTGCGTATATATAGTGTATGAATGTACTGGGCGTATATATAGTGTATGAATGGACTGTGTGTATATATAGTTTATGAATGGACTGTGCGTATATATAGTGTATGAATGGACTCTGCATATATAGTGTATGAATGTACTGGGCGTATATATAGTGTATGAATGTACTGGGCGTATATATAGTGTATGAATGGACTGTGCGCATATATAGTGTATGAATGGACTGTGCGCATATATAGTGTATGAATGGACTGTGCGTATATATAGTGTATGAATGGACTGTGCGTATATATAATGTATGAATGAACTGGGCGTATATATAGTGTATGAATGGACTGTGCGTATATATAGTGTATGAATGTACTGGGCGTATATATAGTGTATAAATGGACTGTGCGTATATATAGTGTATGAATGGACTGTGCGTATATATAGTGTATGAATGGACTGTGCGTATATATAGTGTATGAATGGACTGTGCGTATATATAGTGTATGAATGGACTGTGCGTATATATAGTGTATGAATGTACTGGGCGTATATATATTGTATGAATGGACTGTGCGTATATATAGTGTATGTATGGACTGTGCGTATATATAGTGTATGAATGGACTGTGCGTATATATAGTGTATGAATGGACTCTGCATATATATAGTGTATGAATGTACTGGGCGTATATATAGTGTATGAATGTACTGGGCGTATATATAGTGTATGAATGGACTGTGCGCATATATAGTGTATGAATGGACTGTGCGTATAGTGTATGAATGGACTGTGCGTATATATAGTGTATGAATGTACTGGGCATATATATAGTGTATGAATGGACTGTGTGTATATATAGTTTATGAATGGACTGTGCGTATATATAGTGTATAAATGGACTCTGCATATATAGTGTATGAATGTACTGGGCGTATATATAGTGTATGAATGTACTGGGCGTATATATAGTGTATGAATGGACTGTGCGCATATATAGTGTATGAATGGACTGTGCGCATATATAGTGTATGAATGGACTGTGCGTATATATAGTGTATGAATGGACTATGCGTATATATAATGTATGAATGAACTGGGCGTATATATAGTGTATGAATGGACTGTGCGTATATATAGTGTATGAATGTACTGGGCGTATATATAGTGTATAAATGGACTGTGCGTATATATAGTGTATGAATGGACTGTGCGTATATATAGTGTATGAATGGACTGTGCGTATATATAGTGTATGAATGGACTGTGCGTATATATAGTGTATGAATGGACTGTGCGTATATATAGTGTATGAATGTACTGGGCGTATATATATTGTATGAATGGACTGTGCGTATATATAGTGTATGTATGGACTGTGCGTATATATAGTGTATGAATGGACTGTGCGTATATATAGTGTATGAATGGACTCTGCATATATATAGTGTATGAATGTACTGGGCGTATATATAGTGTATGAATGTACTGGGCGTATATATAGTGTATGAATGGACTGTGCGTATATATAGTGTATGAATGGACTGTGCGTATATATAATGTATGAATGGACTGTGCGTATATATAGTGTATGAATGGACTGTGCGTATATATATAGTGTATGAATGGACTGTGCGTATATATAGTGTATGAATGGACTCTGCATATATATAGTGTATGAATGTACTGGGCGTATATATAATGTATGAATGTACTGGGCGTATATATAGTGTATGAATGGACTGTGCGTATATATAGTGTATGAATGGACTGTGCGCATATATAGTGTATGAATGGACTGTGCGTATATATAGTGTATGAATGGACTGTGCGTATATATAATGTATGAATGGACTGTGCGTATATATAGTGTATGAATGGACTGTGCGTATATATAGTGTATGAATGAACTGTGAGTATATATAGTGTATGAATGGACTGGGCGTATATATAATGAATGAATGGACTGGGCGTATATATAGTGTATGAATGGACTGTGCGTATATATAGTTTATGAATGTACTGGGCGTATATATAGTGTATGAATGGACTGTGCGTATATATAGTCTATGAATGGACTGTGCGTATATATAGTGTATGAATGGACTGTGCGTATATATAGTATATGAATGGACTGGGTGTATATATAGTGCATGAATGGACTGTGCGTATATATAGTGTATGAATGGACTCTGTGTATATATAGTGTATGAATGGACTGGTTGTATATATAGTGTATGAATGGACTGGGTGTATATATAGTGTATGAATGGACTGTGCGTATATATAGTCTATGAATGGACTGTGCGTATATATAGTGTATGAATGGACTCTGTGTATATATAGTGTATGAATGGACTGGGTGTTTATATAGTGTATGAATGGACTGTGCGTATATATAGTGTATGAATGGACTGGGTGTATATGTAGTGTATGAATGGACTGGGCGTGTATATAGTGTATGAATGGACTGTGCGTATATATAGTGTATGAATGGACTGTGTGTATATATAGTGTATGAATGGACTGTGAGTATATATAGTGTATGAATGGACTGTGCGTATATATAGTGTGTGAATGGACTGGGCGTATATATAGTGAATGAATGGACTGGGCGTATATATAGTGTATGAATGGACTGTGCGTATATATAGTTTATGAATGTACTGGGCGTATATATAGTGTATGAATGGACTGTGCGTATATAGTCTATGAATGGACTGTGCGTATATATAGTGTATGAATGGACTGTGCGTATATATAGTATATGAATGGACTGGGTGTATATATAGTGCATGAATGGACTGTGCGTATATATAGTGTATGAATGGACTCTGTGTATATATAGTGTATGAATGGACTGGTTGTATATATAGTGTATGAATGGACTGGGTGTATATATAGTGTATGAATGGACTGTGCGTATATATAGTCTATGAATGGACTGTGCGTATATATAGTGTATGAATGGACTCTGTGTATATATAGTGTATGAATGGACTGGGTGTTTATATAGTGTATGAATGGACTGTGCGTATATATAGTGTATGAATGGACTGGGTGTATATGTAGTGTATGAATGGACTGGGCGTGTATATAGTGTATGAATGGACTGTGCGTATATATAGTGTATGAATGGACTGTGTGTATATATAGTGTATGAATGGACTGTGAGTATATATAGTGTATGAATGGACTGTGCGTATATATAGTGTGTGAATGGACTGGGCGTATATATAGTGAATGAATGGACTGGGCGTATATATAGTGTATGAATGGACTGTGCGTATATATATTTTATGAATGTACTGGGCGTATATATAGTGTATGAATGGACTGTGCATATATAGTGTATGAATGGACTGTGCGTATATATAGTGTATGAATGGACTGTGCGTGTATATATAGTGTATGATTGGACTGTGCGTGTATATAGTGTATGAATGGACTATGCGTATATATAGTGTATGAATGGACTGTGCGTGTATATAGTGTATGAATGGACTGTGCGTATATATAGTGTATGAATGGACTGGGTGTATATATAGTGTATGAATGGACTGGGCGTATATATATATATATATATAATTGTTGAATGGAATGAGCATATATATAGTGTATGAATGGACTGTGCGTATATATAGTGTATGAATGGACTGGGTGTATATATAGTGTATGAATGGTCTTGGCGTATATATATTGTATGAATGTACTGGGCGTATATATAGTGTATGAATGGACTGTGCGTATATATAGTGTATGAATGGACTGTGCGTATATAAAGTGTATGAATGGACCGTGTATATAATGTACGAATGGACTGTGCGTATATATAGTGTAAGAATGAACTGTGCGTATATATAGTGTATGAATGGACTGTGCGTATATATAGTGTATGAATTGACTGTGTGTATATATAGTGTATGAATGGACTGTGTGTATATATAGTGTATGAATGGGCTGTGCGTATATATAGTGTATGAATGTACTGTGTGTATATATAGTGTATGAATGGACTGTGCGTATATATAGTGTATGAATGGACTGTGCGTATATATAGTGTATGAATGGACTGTGCGCATATATAGTGTATGAATGTACTGTGTGTATATATAGTGTATGAATGGACTGTGCATATATATAGTGTATGAATGGACTGGGCGTATATATATAGTGTATGAATGGACTGTGCGTATATATAGTGTATGAATGGACTGTGTGTATATATAGTGTATGAATGGACTGTGCGTATATATAGTGTATGAATGGACTATGCGTATATATAGTGTATGAATGGACTGTGCGTATATATAGTGTATGAATGGACTGTGCGTATATATAGTGTATGAATGGACTATGCGTATATATAGTGTATGAATGGACTGTGCGTATATATAGTGTATGAATGGACTGTGCGTATATATAGTGTATGAATGGACTATGCGTATATATAGTGTATGAATGGACTGTGCATATATAGTGTATGAATGGACTGTGCGTATATATAGTGTATGAATGGACTGTGCGTATATATAGTGTATGAATGGACTATGCGTATATATAGTGTATGAATGGACTGTGCGTATATATAGTGTATGAATGGACTGTGCATATATATAGTGTATGAATGGACTGTGCGTATATATAGTGTATGAATGGACTGTGCGTATATATAGTGTATGAATGGACTGTGCGTATATATAGTGTATGAATGGACTGTGTGTATATATAGTGTATGAATGGACTGTGCGTATATATAGTGTATGAATAGACTATGCGTATATATAGTGTATGAATGGACTGTGCGTATATATAGTGTATGAATGGACTATGCGTATATATAGTGTATGAATGGACTGTGCGTATATATAGTGTATGAATGGACTGTGCGTATATATAGTGTATGAATGGACTGTGCGCATATATAGTGTATGAATGTACTGTGTGTATATATAGTGTATGAATGGACTGTGCATATATATAGTGTATGAATGGACTGGGCGTATATATATAGTGTATGAATGGACTGTGCGTATATATAGTGTATGAATGGACTGTGTGTATATGTAGTGTATGAATGGACTATGCGTATATATAGTGTATGAATGGACTGTGCGTATATATAGTGTATGAATGGACTGTGCGTATATATAGTGTATGAATGGACTATGCGTATATATAGTGTATGAATGGACTGTGCGTATATATAGTGTATGAATGGACTGTGCGTATATATAGTGTATGAATGGACTATGCGTATATATAGTGTATGAATGGACTGTGCATATATAGTGTATGAATGGACTGTGCGTATATATAGTGTATGAATGGACTGTGCGTATATATAGTGTATGAATGGACTATGCGTATATATAGTGTATGAATGGACTGTGCGTATATATAGTGTATGAATGGACTGTGCGTATATATAGTGTATGAATGGACTGTGCGTATATATAGTGTATGAATGGACTGTGCGTATATATAGTGTATGAATGGACTGTGCGTATATATAGTATATGAATGGACTGTGTGTATATATAGTGTATGAATGGACTGTGCGTATATATAGTGTATGAATGGACTATGCGTATATATAGTGTATGAATGGACTGTGCGTATATATAGTGTATGAATGGACTATGCGTATATATAGTGTATGAATGGACTGTGCGTATATATAGTGTATGAATGGACTGTGCGTATATATAGTGTATGAATGGACTGTGCGTATATATAGTGTATGAATGGACTGTGCGTATATATAGTGTATGAATGGACTGTGCGTATATATAGTATATGAATGGACTGTGTGTATATATAGTGTATGAATGGACTGTGCGTATATATAGTGTATGAATGGACTATGCGTATATATAGTGTATGAATGGACTGTGCGTATATATAGTGTATGAATGGACTATGCGTATATATAGTGTATGAATGGACTGTGCGTATATATAGTGTATGAATGGACTGTGCGTATATATAGTGTATGAATGGACTGTGCGTATATATAGTGTATGAATGGACTGTGCGTATATATAGTGTATGAATGGACTGTGCGTATATATAGTGTATGAATGGACTATGCGTATATATAGTGTATGAATGGACTGTGCGTATATATAGTGTATGAATGGACTGTGCGTATATATAGTGTATGAATGGACTGTGCGTATATATACTATGAAAGACAATGTCACTGCGCTGCTACCCTCACTCTAAATGTCCAAGGTTTCGCTGCTCCAAGACTTTTTATTATCTTTAACCCCTTAACGACGAAGGACGGATGTTTATGTCCTCCGCCGGCTCCCGCAATATGTCCTCCGTGTCCCCGTGTCATATCGGGTCGGTCCCGGCGGCCATCAACAGCCTGGACCCGCGGCTAATACAGGACATCACCGATCGCAGTAATGCCCTGCATTAACCCTTCAGACGCGTTGATCAAAGCTGACCACAGTGTCTGAAGCGAAAGTGAAAGTATCCCGGCTGCTCAGTCGGGCTGTTCGGGACCGCTGCTGTGAAATCGCGGCGTCCCGAACAGCTTACAGGACACCAAGACGGACCTTACCTGCCTCCTCGGTGTCCAGGCAGGAGCAGTCAAGCGCCGATAACACTGATCACAGGCATGTTAATACACGCCAGTGATCTGTGTAAAAGATCAGTGTGTGCAGTGTTATAGGTCCCTATGGGATAACAAAGATCAGCGTCTGCATGTTATAGGTCCCTATGGGATAACAAAGATCAATGTGTGCAGTGTTAAAGGTCCCTATGGGATAACAATGATTAGTGTGTGCAGTGTTATAGGTCCCTATGGGATAACAATGATCAGTGTGTGCAGTGTTATAGGTCCCTATGGGATAACAATGATCAATGTGTGCAGTGTTAAAGGTCTCTATGGGATAACAAAGATCAGCGTGTGCAGTGTTATAGGTCCCTATGGGATAACAAAAATCAGCGTGTGCAGTGTTATAGGTCCATATGGGATAACAAAGATCAGTGTGTGCAGTGTTATAGTCCCTATGGGATAACAATGATCAGTGTGTGCAGTGTTATAGGTCCCTATGGGATAACAATGATCAATGTGTGCAGTGTTATATTCCCTATGGGATAACAAAGATCAGTGTGTGCAGTGTTATAGGTCCCTATGGGATAACAAAGATCAGTGTGTGCAGTGTTATAGGTCCCTATGGGATAACAATGATCAGTGTGTGCAGTGTTATAGGTCCCTATGGGATAACAATGATCAGTGTGTGCAGTGTTATAGGTCCCTATGGGATAACAATGATCAATGTGTGCAGTGTTATAGGTCCCTATGGGATAACAAAGATCAGTGTATGCAGTGTTATAGGTCTCTATGGGATAACAAAGATCAGTGTGTGCAGTGTTATAGGTCCCTATGGGATAACAATGATCAATGTGTGCAGTGTTATAGTCCCTATGGGATAACAATGATCAGTGTGTGCAGTGTTATAGGTCCCTATGGGATAACAAAGATCAGTGTGTGCAGTGTTATTGGTCTCTATGGGATAACAAAGATCAGTGTGAGCAGTGTTATAGGTCCCTATGGGATAACAAAGATCAGTGTGTGCAGTGTTATAGGTCCCTATGGGATAACAATGATCAGTGTGTGCAGTGTTATAGGTCCCTATGGGATAACAAAGATCAGTGTGTGCAGTGTTATAGGTCTCTATGGGATAACAAAGATCAGTGTGAGCAGTGTTATAGGTCCCTATGGGATAACAAAGATCAGTGTGTGCAGTGTTATAGGTCTCTATGGGAGATATAACACTGCAAAAAAAAAGTAAAAGAAAAGTGTTAATAAAGATCATTTAACCCTTTCCCTAATAAAAGTTTGAATCACCCCCCTTTTCCCATAAAAATAAATAAAACAGTGTAAATAAAAAATAAAAATAAACATATGTGGTATCGCCGCGTGCGTAAATGTCCGAACTATAAAAATATATCGTTAATTAAACCTCACAGTCAATGGCGTACACGACAAAAATTCCAAAAAAGAGTATTTTTGGTCACTCTTTTATCCCATTAAAAAATGAATAAAAAGTGATAAAAAAGTGCGATCAAAACAAAAATGGTACCACTAAAAACTTCAGATCACGGCGCAAAAAATGAGTCCTCATACCGCCCTGTACATGGAAAAATAAAAAAGTTGCAAGGGTCAGAAGATGAAATTTTTAAACATATACATTTTCCTGTATGTAGTTATGATTTTTTCCAGAAGTGCGACAATATCCAACCTATATAAGTAGGGGATCATTGTAACCGTATGGACCTACAGAATAAAGATAAGGTGTCATTTTACCGAAATATGCACTGCGTAGAAAAGGAAGCCCCCAAAAGTTACAAAATTGTGTTTTTTCTTCGATTTTGTCGCACAATGATTTTTTTTTTCCGTTTCACCGTGGAATTTGGGGTATAATCACTGATGTAATTGCAAAGTAGAATTGGTGACACAAAAAATAAGCCAAAATATGGATTTTTAGGTGAAAAATTTAAAGGGTTATGATTTTTAAAAGGTAAGGAGGAAAAAACTAAAATGCAAAAACTGAAAAACCCTGAGTCCTTAAGGGGTTAAAAAACAGGTTTCGGGGAATGTTCTCCCCTTCCTCAGGTTACAGATAATGGATGAGGTGCCCAGTGCACTGATTCTTCCTATACACAGATATAAACTAAAAATTGGGCGCCATTGCTTCCTATCATGCTGCCCACAGCAGCAGGAAATACATAGTCATGTGACCCCAACAGAAACTGCATCTTAATCATGTGACTCAAACAGGATATATATTATCTTAATCATGTGACTCAAACAGGATATATATTATCTTAATCATGTGGCATAATGCAGACAACAGAGACCATAGAGATGCCACATTATTTATAAATAGCTACAAACAATAAACAGACGGTAAATATAACCCTCAGACTAGAGGTAAAAAATCCTTCCCGACTCCAAATATCAGAATAAATCCCTGGATCAACGTTCTGTCCCTATAAATCTAATATACATAACCAGCGATGTTATTATTCTCCAAAAATGTATCAAGATCCCTTTTATAGTCGCTTACACTGTTCACCATGACACCTCCTCCGGGAGAGAATTCCACAGTCTCACTGCTCTTACAGTAAAGAACCCCGTCTGTGCTGGTGTAGAAACCTTCTTTCCTCTAGACGTAGAGGATGCCTCCTTGTTATAAATACAGTCCTGTGTATAAATAGATCATGGAGAGATCTCTGTACAGTCCTGATATATTATATATATTATTAGGTCCCCTCCTTGTTATATATACAGTCCTGGGTATAATAGATCATGGAGAGATCTCTGTACTGTCCTGATATATTATATATATTATTAGGTCACCTCCTTGTTATATATACAGTCTTGGGTATAAATAGATCATGGAGAGATCTCTGTACTGTCCTGATATATTATATATATATTATTAGGTCACCTCCTTGTTATATACAGTCCTGGGTATAAATAGATCATGGAGAGATCTCTGTACTGTCCTGATATATTATATATATTATTAGGTCACCTCCTTGTTATATATACAGTCCTGGGTATAAATAGATCATGGAGAGATCTCTGTACTGTCCTGATATATTATATATATTATTAGGTCACCTCCTTGTTATATATACAGTCCTGGGTATAAATAGATCATGGAGAGATCTCTGCACTGTCCTGATATATTATATATATTATTAGGTCCCCTCCTTGTTATATATACAGTCCTGGGTATAAATAGATCATGGAGAGATCTCTGTACTGTCCTGATATATTATATATATATATTATTAGGTCACCTCCTTGTTATAGATACAGTCCTGGGTATAAATAGATCATGGAAAGATCTCTGTACTGTCCTGATATATTATATATATTATTAGATCACCTCCCTGTTATATATACAGTCCTGGGTATAAATAGATCATGGAGAGATCTCTGTACTGTCCTGATATATTATATATATTATTAGATCACCTCCTTGTTATATATACAGTCCTGGGTATAAATAGATCATGGAGAGATCTCTGTACTGTCCTGATATATTATATATATTATTAGGTCACCTCCTTGTTATATATACAGTCCTGGGTATAAATAGATCATGGAGAGAGCTCTGTACTGTCCTGATATATTATATATATTATTAGGTCACCTACTTGTTATATATACACTCCTGGGTATAAATAGATCATGGAGAGATCTCTGTACTGTCCTGATATATTATATATATAATTAGGTCACCTCCTTGTTATATATACAGTCCTGGGTATAAATAGATCATGGAGATATCTCTGTACTGTCCTGATATATTATATATATTATTAGGTCACCTCCTTGTTATATATACAGTCCTGGGTATAAATAGATCATGGAGAAATCTCTGTACTGTCCTGATATATTATATATATATATTATTAGGTCACCTCCTTGTTATATATACAGTCCTGGGTATAAATAGATCATGGAGAGATCTCTGTACTGTCCTGATATAATATATATATTATTAGATCACCTCATTGTTATATACACAGTCCTGGGTATAAATAGATCATGGAGAGATCTCTGTACTGTCCTGATATAATATATATATTATTAGGTCACCTCCTTGTTATATATACAGTCCTGGGTATAAATAGATCATGGAGAGATCTCTGTACTGTCCTGATATATTATATATATTATTAGGTCACCTCCTTGTTATATATACAGTCCTGTGTATAAATAGATCATGGAGAGATCTCTGTACTGTCCTGATATATTATATATATTATTAGGTCACCTCCTTGTTATATATAAAGTCCTGGGTATAAATAGATCATGGAGAGATCTCTGTACTGTCCTGATATATTATATATATTATTAGGTCACCTCCTTGTTATAGATACAGTCCTGGGTATAAATAGATCATGGAGAGATCTCTGCACTGTCCTCATATATTATATATATTATTAGGTCACCCCCATGTTATATATACAGTCCTGGGTATAAATAGATCATGGAGAGATCTCTGTACTGTCCTGATATATTATATATATTATTAGGTCACCCCCTTGTTATATATACAGTCCTGGGTATAAATAGATCATGGAGAGATCTCTGTACTGTCCTGATATATTATATATATTATTAGATCACCTCCTTGTTATATATACAGTCCTGGGTATAAATAGATCATGGAGAGATCTCTGTACTGTCCTAATATATTATATATATTATTAGGTCACCTCCTTGTTATATATACAGTCCTGGGTATAAATAGGTCAAGGAGAGATCTCTGTACTGTCCTGATATATTATATATATATATATATATATATATATATATATATATATATATTATTAGGTCACCTCCTTGTTATATATACAGTCCTGGGTATAAATAGATCATGGAAAGATCTCTGTACTGTCCTGATATATTATATATATTATTAGGTCACCTCCTTGTTATATATACAGTCCTGGGTATAAATAGATCATGGAGAGATCTCTGTACTGTCCTGATATATTATATATTATTAGGTCACCTCCTTGTTATATATACAGTCCTGGGTATAAATAGATCATGGAGAGATCTCTGTACTGTCCTGATATATTATATATTATTAGGTCACCTCCTTGTTATATATACAGTCATGATATATATATATATATATATTATTAGGTCCCCTCCTTGTTATATATACAGTCCTGGGTATAAATAGGTCATGGAGAGATCTCTGTACTGTCCTGATATTATATATATATTATTAGGTCACCTCCTTGTTATATATACAGTCCTGGGTATAAATAGATCATGGAGAGATCTCTGTACTGTCCTGATATATTATATATATTATTAGGTCACCTCCTTGTTATATATACAGTCCTGTGTATAAATAGATCATGGAGAGATCTCTGTACTGTCCTGATATATTATATATATATATATTATTAGGTCACCTCCTTGTTATATATACAGTCCTGGATATAAATAGATCATGGAGAGATCTCTGTACTGTCCCCTGAGATATTTATACATAGTTATTAGGTCACCTCCTTGTTATATATACAGTCCTGGGTATAAATAGATCATGGAGAGATCTCTGTACTGTCCTGATATATTATATATATTATTAGGTCACCTCCTTGTTATATATATAGTCCTGGGTATAAATAGATCATGGAGAGATCTCTGTACTGCCCCCTGATATATTTATACATAGTTATTAGGTCGCCCCTAAGCCTTCTTTTTTCTAAACTAAATAACCCTAATTCTGATAATCTTTCTGGGTACTGTAGTCCTCCCATTCCCCGTATTACCCTTGTTGCCCGTCTTTGAACCCTCTCCAGTTCCATTATATCTTTCTTGTACACTGGTGCCCAGTACTGTACACAGTATTCTATGTGTGGTCTGACCAGTACTGTACACAGTATTCTATGTGTGGTCTGACCAGTACTGTGCACAGTATTCTATGTGTGGTCTGACCAGCACTGTACACAGTATTCCATGTGTGGTCTGACCAGTACTGTATACAGTATTCTATGTGTGGTCTGACCAGTACTGTACACAGTATTCCATGTGTGGTCTGACCAGTACTGTACACAGTATTCTATGTGTGGTCTGACCAGTACTGTACACAGTATTCTATGTGTGGTCTGACCAGTACTGTACACAGTATTCTATGTGTGGTCTGACCAGTACTGTACACAGAATTCTATGTGTGGTCTGACCAGTACTGTACACAGTATTCTATGTGTGGTCTGACCAGTACTGTACACAGTATTCCATGTGTGGTCTGACCAGTAATGTACACAGTATTCTATGTGAGGTCTGACCAGTACTGTACACAGTATTCTATGTGTGGTCTGACCAGTACTGTACACAGTATTCCATGTGTGGTCTGACCAGTACTGCACACAGTATTCCATGTGAGGTCTGACCAGTACTGTACACAGTATTCTATGTGTGGTCTGACCAGTACTGTACACAGTATTCTATGTGTGGTCTGACCAGTACTGTACACAGTATTCTATATGTGGTCTGACCAGTACTGTACACAGTATTCTATGTGTGGTCTGACCAGTACTATACACAGTATTCTATGTGTGGTCTGATCAGTACTGTACACAGTATTCTATGTGTGGTCTGACCAGTACTGTACACAGTATTCTATATGTGGTCTGACCAGTACTATACACAGTATTCTAGGTGTGGTCTGACCAGTACTGTACACAGTATTCCATGTGTGGTCTGACCAGTACTGTACACAGTATTCCATGTGTGGTCTGACCAGTACTGTATACAGTATTCTATGTGTGGTCTGACCAGTACTGTACAGAGTATTCCATGTGTGGTCTGACCAGTACTGTACACAGTATTCTATGTGTGGTCTGACCAGTACTGTACACAGTAGTCTATGTGTGGTCTGACCAGTACTGTACACAGTATTCTATGTGTGGTCTGACCAGTACTGTACACAGTATTCTATGTGTGGTCTGACCAGTACTGTACACAGTATTCCATGTGTGGTCTGACCAGCACTGTACACAGTATTCTATGTGTGGTCTGACCAGTACTGTACACAGTATTCCATGTGTGGTCTGACCAGCACTGTACATAGTATTCTATGTGTGGTCTGACCAGTACTATACACAGTATTCTATGTGTGGTCTGACTAGTGATTTGTACAGTGGTAGAATTATTTCCTTATCAAGGGCATCTATGCCACTATTGATGCTCCACGTGATTTTATATGCCTTGGCAGCAGCTGCCTGACACTGGTCACTACAGCTAAATTTACTATTAACTAAGACTCCTAAGTCCTTTTCCATGTCAGTCGTCCCAAGTGTTCTCTCACTAAATACATAATCCCAGCCCGGATTTTTCCTCCCCATGTACATTACCTTACATTTATCAGTGTTGAACCTCATCTGCCACTTCCCAGCCCAAACCTTCAACCTATCCAGATCATTTGTAACAGTTCACTGTCTTCCATTGTGTTATCTACTATACACAGTGCACTGTCTTCTATTGTGTTATCTAATATATACAGTGCACTGTCCTCTATTGTGTTATCTACTATATACAGTGCACTGTCCTCTATCGTGTTGTCTACTATATACAGTGCACTGTCCTCTATTGTGTTATCTACTATATACAGTACACTGTCCTCTATTGTGTTATCTACTAAATACTACTATATATAGTGCACTGTCCTCTATAGTGTTATCTACCATACACAGTGCACTATCCTCTATAGTGTTTACCGCTTTACAGAGTTTTGTGTCATCTGCAAAGATTGCTACTTTACCATTCAACCCCTCTACAAAGTCATTAATAATTATATTAAATAGAACAGAACCCAAAACTGACCCTGTGGTCCCCACTAGTAACAGTCACCCAATCAGAATAAGTACCATTAATAACCACCCTCTGTTTCCTATCACTGAGCCAGTTACTTACCCACTTACACACATTCTCCCCCAGCCCCATCCTTCTCATTTTATGCACCAACCTTTTATGTGGCACCGTATCAAATGCTTTGGAAAAATCCAGATATACGACATCCAGCGATTGCCCCTGGTCCAGTCTGGAGCTCACCTGATATGAATTTCTTCTCATGGTAATTTTAATGGGATAATAATTAAGTTGGGATTGGGCACATTATTACACAATTATTAATAATTGTATTTAGCTTCCTCATTTAGTCCATTTGGCTCCATACAACAGAATTATTAATAGTTATATTTAGCTTCCTCATTTAGTCCATTTGGTTCCAGGGTCTTCATTGTGGACATCCATTTCCCACTTGGACCACGTTTACTGATCTATCGTGTGATCTCTAGATGTTGCAGTTGTGTTTAGTTTTGTCATGTTTGGATACTCTGTATCATCTCACTGCTCCACTACTTTAATCCTCCCTTCTACTATTATTACCATTGTTCCCGTCGTTCACATGACCCCCAAACCTGGCAATGTGTAAAAGTTCATTGAGCCGCTGTCACCCCAAAGTTCTGAGTGAGGCCGGGTTTGCCGGGCTCTGATTGCTAATGTCTAATCGTGACACTCAAACTCTTGCCTCCCGCTCTCTCTTTCTGCTCACTGCTCTGGTGGAGAGTAGACGTGACATACGGCCACATCCAAACTTCTGTTTCCTTCCTTTGACTCATTGTCCTGGTTAGTATGGAGTCAATGCGGCACTTCACCAGATGTCACTTGGCCAATGCCTGGAACCAGCGTTCAACTAACAGAGCAGGAGAGACTACAGAGGCTGCTGTCTCTTCTACATATGGCCATAAGATACTATATGGTAGATATAACACCAGCTATTTATTTATATGTATATCTAAAATTACGGATAATGGGCTGAACAGTATTTCCACATTTTTTTAGTTTGTATCTGTATATAAGAAGAAGCAGTGCACTAGACACCACATCCTTTATCTGTAACCTGAGGAAGGGGAGAACATTCCCCGAAACACGTTGTATTGAGATAATAAAAAGCTTCGGAGTATCTAAACCTTGTACGTTTGGAGTGAGGGTACCAGCGCAGCTTTTTGGGATATTGTCGCTAGTATATGGGGTCTGACAATTATTCACCCGTTAAAGGGGTACTCCGGCCCTAAGACATCTTATCCCCTATCCAAAGGGCCCCCACCATCTTGCATTCGGCACCCACCTCTTTGAGCTGCATGCCGCGCTGCCAGCTCACAAACTGCAGGGTACTGACCACGGGGCCGGAGTATTGTGACACCACGACTCCGCACCCGTTTGATGTCACCCCCACCGCCGCTATGCAAGTCTATGGGAGGGGGCGTGACAGCCGTCACGCCCCCTCCCATAGACTTGCATAGCGGGAGCAGGGGGTGATGTCACACGGATAGGGGATAAGAGGTCTTAGGGCCAGAGTACCCCTTGAAGGTTGCAACTCCGTCACATTGAACACTGGGGAACCATCTTAATAAGGTGAATATAAATATTGTGTCTTCCCACAACCCAAAAACATGACCCCTCTACACTCCATATAGTGTCACCTTCTGCCTTGTTTCTCTTTCTTTACTACATGTGCAGACATTGGTCTACGGACTCTTCTTTGCCGTTACTTTTCATCACTTATGACACCATTGATAGAGGAATTGTAAAGCCTCTGTGGCCCCAGTGAATGTGAGAGACCTCAGGGCAGGCAGTGTTGTCATGGGGTCTTCTCTGCAGCCTCAGTGTCTTAGACCAGATACCTCTGATAACTCTACATAAGAGGTCTAGGGTATGTAACCCCTTGTGGCCCTTCACTCTCCATGATGTCCTCTAAGGTCCAGCCCCCATCCATTTATCTCTGTTCCCCCTATTCCAGCTAAAGTCCAGCAGGAGATTGATGAGGTTACTGGGTCACAGCTCCCTCCTGGGATCATGGACCGGGCACAGATGCCGTACACCAACGCTGTCATCCATGAGATACAGAGGGTCCTGGACCTGGCACCAATGGCTCACTACCATGCCGTGACCAAAACTATTCGATTCCGAGGATTCACCATCCCCAAGGTACAGGACCTCCTGGGCGGTGACTGATCTAATCTGTGATTACTGGGGTCTCTGTAAGCCCATCACTTGTCATTCGGCAGACTGGTACAGATATAGACACCCCCCATTAGACTGGTACAGATATAGACACCCCCCATTAGACTGGTACAGATATAGACCCCCCATTAGACTGGTACAGATATAGACACCCCATTAGACTGGTACAGATATAGACCCCCCATTAGACTGGTACAGATATAGACCCCCCATTAGACTGGTACAGATATAGACATCCCCCATTAGACTGGTACAGATATAGACATCCCCCATTAGACTGGTACAGATATAGACATCCCCCATTATACTGGTACAGATATAGACCCTCCCCCCCATTATACTGGTACAGATATAGACATCCCCATTAGACTGGTACAGATATAGACCCCCCATTATACTGGTACAGATATAGACATCCCCCATTAGACTGGTACAGATATAGACCCCCCATTATACTGGTACAGATATAGACATCCCCCATTAGACTGGTACAGATATAGACCCCCATTAGACTGGTACAGATATAGACCCCCCATTATACTGGTACAGATATAGACATCCCCCATTATACTGGTACAGATATAGACATCCCCATTATACTGGTACAGATATAGACATCCCCATTATACTGGTACAGATATAGACATCCCCATTATACTGGTACAGATATAGACATCCCCATTATACTGGTACAGATATAGACATCCCCCATTATACTGGTACAGATATAGACATCCCCATTATACTGGTACAGATATAGACATCCCCATTATACTGGTACAGATATAGACATCCCCATTATACTGGTACAGATATAGACATCCCCATTATACTGGTACAGATATAGACCCCCCTCCCATTATACTGGTACAGATATAGACCCCCCTATTAGACTGGTACAGATATAGACATCCCCATTAGACTGGTACAGATATAGACATCCCCCATTAGACTGGTACAGATATAGACATCCCCATTAGACAGGTACAGATATAGACATCCCCATTAGACTGGTACAGATATAGACATCCCCCATTAGACTGGTACAGATATAGACCCCCCATTAGACTGGTACAGATATAGACATCCCCATTAGACTGGTACAGATATAGACATCCCCCATTAGACTGGTACAGATATAGACATCCCCATTAGACTGGTACAGATATAGACATCCCCCATTAGACTGGTACAGATATAGACCCCCCATTAGACTGGTACAGATATAGACATCCCCATTAGACTGGTACAGATATAGACATCCCCCATTAGACTGGTACAGATATAGACCCCCCATTATACTGGTACAGATATAGACCCCCCCCCCCATTATACTGGTACAGATATAGACATCCCCCATTAGACTGGTACAGATATAGACATCCCCATTATACTGGTACAGATATAGACATCCCCATTATACTGGTACAGATATAGACATCCCCATTAGACTGGTACAGATATAGACATCCCCCATTAGACTGGTACAGATATAGACATCCCCCATTAGACTGGTACAGATATAGACATCCCCATTAGACTGGTACAGATATAGACATCCCCCATTAGACAGGTACAGATATAGACATCCCCCATTAGACTGGTACAGATATAGACATCCCCCATTAGACTGGTACAGATATAGACATCCCCCATTAGACAGGTACAGATATAGACATCCCCATTAGACTGGTACAGATATAGACATCCCCCATTAGACAGGTACAGATATAGACATCCCCCATTAGACTGGTACAGATATAGACATCCCCCATTAGACTGGTACAGATATAGACACCCCCCATTAGACTGGTACAGATATAGACACCCCCCATTAGACTGGTACAGATATAGACATCCCCCATTAGACTGGTACAGATATAGACATCCCCATTAGACAGGTACAGATATAGACATCCCCATTAGACTGGTACAGATATAGACATCCCCCATTAGACTGGTACAGATATAGACCCCCCATTAGACTGGTACAGATATAGACATCCCCATTAGACTGGTACAGATATAGACATCCCCCATTAGACTGGTACAGATATAGACATCCCCATTAGACTGGTACAGATATAGACATCCCCATTAGACTGGTACAGATATAGACCCCCCATTAGACTGGTACAGATATAGACATCCCCATTAGACTGGTACAGATATAGACATCCCCATTAGACTGGTACAGATATAGACCCCCCATTATACTGGTACAGATATAGACATCCCCATTATACTGGTACAGATATAGACATCCCCATTATACTGGTACAGATATAGACATCCCCATTAGACTGGTACAGATATAGACATCCCCCATTAGACTGGTACAGATATAGACATCCCCCATTAGACTGGTACAGATATAGACATCCCCATTAGACTGGTACAGATATAGACATCCCCCATTAGACAGGTACAGATATAGACATCCCCCATTAGACTGGTACAGATATAGACATCCCCCATTAGACTGGTACAGATATAGACATCCCC